>NC_141537.1:98579974-98883307 GCF_021556685.1 Rattus norvegicus | reverse complement strand
AGTATTTGGGAACCTTAATATCAGATATAAAAAATGAAGCCTACTATAGTTTATTAATTATAGATTTCTTTCTACAGCACTGTCAAAGTTTTGTAATGTACATTCTTCTTTCAGTCATTGGATTCTTATTTTAATATTCTGTTTTGATTTCTACTAATAAGGAGAGACTATTTCTTAAAGTATTCATGTAGATGCATTGCATATATTTTGCTCACACCTTTGCTTTATTTTTTTATCTTTTTAAAAATTTTTTCTCAAGGTCATTGATTATTTAACATGAACATAAGTTTATTGTAATTACTTTCCACATTTTAACAAAATGTGACTAAACAAAAATGTGATTAAACAAAAAATGTCCAACTTGATGTAGCATTCAAATTTAAAACAATGTCTAAATTATTTATTTGTAGATTAATATTAAAGAGCTATCTAAATTCTTAAGATATGTAACAAATCAAGGTATCCCTTCTCAGAGGAGTACATATAGGTGATATTGATTAAATACATAATAAACTATTTTTCAGCATTAACCATAAAGTGAATTAGGACACTTGAGAATGAATGACAATAATATGCTAATTAAAACAGCACTCTCATTAATATCTAATATATATATTAATAATATATGTATATATATATATATACATCTCAGATTTGAAAATGGCCAAGTCATTTTAGTTAGCAGAAATTAAAGTTACAATATACATATGTGAGAGAGTACACACCCCAAAATTTTGATTTAATTATTGTCAGCACAGCATGCCCCTACATGTTGGTCGGGAGACCTAGATTCTCTAACAAACAGGTCAAATTAGTAATCTGACTAGGTTCTTCATCTTTACTTTGATTACTTCTGAATGTACCCATCAGTTCTTGGAACCAATGATCTAAAGCTGGACTTCAACAAGAACAGAAACAGCAGAAAGGCTACATATTCATAGAAATTAAACAACACTCCACTAAATGATCTTTGGATCAGGGAAGAAAGAAATTAAAGCCTTTCTAGCATTCAATGTAAATGAACCCAGAGCATTCCCAAATTCATGGGACACAATTAAAGCACTGCTGAGAGGAAAATTCATAGCTCTAAGTGCCTCCATAAAGAAATTAGAAAGTTGACACACCAGCAATTTAAAAGTACATCAGAAAGCTCCAGAAAAAATAAAGGGAGAAAGCACACCAAAGAGTAAAAGGCAGGAAATAATCAAAATTAGGACAGGAATCAATCAGTTAGAAACAAGCAAACTAATAAAGAATCAAGGAAACCAATAACTGGTTCTTTGAGAAAAAACCAAGATATACACACCTAAAGCTAACCCAACCAAGAGAGAGAGAGAGAGAGAGAGAGAGAGAGAGAGAGAGAGAGAGAGAATTCAAATAAACAAAATTAGAAATGAAAAATAAGACAACTATGGACACTGAGGAAATTCAAAGAATCATCACTTTTTAACTTCAAAAAAACACATTCTACAAAATTGAAAAAATCTTAAAGAAATTGATGATTTATTTTTAGACAGATATGATTTGCCAAAGTTAAATCATGATCAGATCTATACCTCCTAAAGAGAGAAACATTCATTAAAAAATTCCAATAAATAAATAAATAAATAAATAAATAAATAAATAAATGAAAGCAAGTCCAGGGCCAGATGGTTTTACTAAAGAATTCTACCAGACTTTCAAAGAAAAGCTAATATAAATACTCCTTAAACTATTCCATAAAATAGAAAAGAAGTAACACTGCCAAACTCATGCTATGAAGCCCTAGTTAACTGTATACATAAACTTACAAAGACTCAACAACAACAACAACAACAACAACAAAGAAAAACCCAGTACATCAGACCACGTTTTTTATGAGCATTGATGAAGTATATGCAATAAAATACTCAGAAACTGAATCAAAGAGCCAAACGAAAACATCACCCATCATGATCAAGTAGGCTTCATTGCAGTGATGCAGGGAGGGTTCAGTATATCAATATCCATCAAGGCAATCCACCACATAAACAAACTGAAAGAAACACATGATCATCTCATTAGATGTTGAAAAAACTTTTGGCAAAATCAAACATCCCTTCACGTTAAAAGTATAAGAGACATCAGAGATACAAGGAGGCACATACTTAAAAATAATCAAAGCAATGTACAGCAAGCAACACTATTGCCAACATAAAGGTAAATGTAGAGAAACTTAAATGAGTTCCACTAAACTCAGAAAAGAAACAAGGCTGCCCACTCATTCCCTATGTATTCAATATATTACTTGAAATTCTACCTAAGGCAATAAGACAACTAAAGGAGGTCAATGTTATACAAATCAGAAGAGAAGTCAAAACATCAATAAATGTCGATGATATGATAGTATAAATAAATGATCTCTACCAGAAAACTACTAACAGCTGATAAACGTCATCAGCAAACAGAATGGGTACAATATTAACTCAATGACATCAGTAGCCCTTCTTTTACCAATGATAAATGGGACAGGAAAGAAATTAGGGAAGCAACACCCCTTTTTTTTTCCAGAGCTGGGGACCGAACCCAGAGCCTTGCTCTTGCTAGACAAGCGCTCTAGCACTGAGCTAAATCCCCAACCAAATACCCTTTACAATAGCCAGACATAATATAAAATATTTTGGTGTAACTCTAACCATGAAAGTAAAAGGTTATTATGATAATAACTTCAAGTCCATGAAGAAATAAATTGAAGAACATATCAGAAGACAGAAAGATTTCCCATGTTCATGGATAAGCAGGAATACCTTAGTGAAAATGGCCAGCTTAGCAAAAGCAATCTACGGATTTCATGCAGTCCCTATTAATATTCCAACGCAAACTGTAATATACCCTGAAAGAACAATTCCTGGCCTTATAATAAAAAAAGCCTTAACAATAAACTTAACTTTGGGAGAAATCATGATCCATGACTTCAAAGTGTACTGCATAGCAATAGTGCTAAAACTGCATGGTATTAGTATAGAGACAGAAATATTGATTTAAAAAATGAAATAAAATAAAAAATAAATGAAATAAAAAACACAAATAAATCTACACACCTAGGGATACTTGGATTTGGACAAAGAACCTAAAATTATGCAATCCAAACAAGAGAGCATCTTAATCAAATGGTAAATTGAAATGGATGTCTGCAGGTAGAAGAATGAAAATATATATATATATATATATATATATATATATATATATATATATATATATATCCCTGCACAAAACTCAAGTCCAAATGGATCTAGAACCTCAACACAAAACCAAATGCACTAAATTATATAGGAGAGATAGTGTGAAATACCCTTGAACAAATTGGTAGAGGACACCATTTCCTGAACAGAACACTAATGGTTCAGGGTCTAAGATTGACAATCGATAAATGGAATATCGTAAAACTGAAAATCTTCTGTAAAACAAAGGATGGTGTCAAAAGGACAAAATGGCAGTCTGCAGACTGGGAAAGGATATTCACCAACTTTACATCTGACAGAGGACTAATATCCAAGATTCATAAAAAGCACCAACAACCCAATTCACTTAAGTAAAAATGGGGCACAAATCTGAACAGAGAATTCTCAACAGAGGAATTTCCAATGGCTGAGAAACACTTAAAGAAATGTTCAAAGTCTTTAGTAATCATAGAAATGAAAATCAAATCAACTCTGAAATTCAATCTTACACCCATCAGAATGGCCAAGATCAGAAACTCAAGAGATAACACATGCTGATGAGGATGTGGAACAAAGGGAATATTTCTTCATCCCTGATGGGAGCACAAACATCTACAAACACTTTGGAAATAAATTTGGAAGTTTCCCAAAATATGTAAAGAGTTCTACCTAAAAACACATGTATACCACTCTTGAGAATATACCCAAAAGATATTCCACTATCCCACAAAGACACTTGCTCAACTATGTTCACATAATCCTTATTTGTAGCAGCCAAAATGGAAACAGCTTATATACACTTCAAATGAAGACTGGATGAAGAAATGAGGGACCTCTGCACAATGGAATAGTATTGAGCTATTAAAACCAAAGACATCATGAATATTGCCGGAAAATAGTTGGATCTTAAGAATATCATCATGAATTATTTACTTATGAATTAATATTAGCCATAAAATACAGCATACACATGCTACATTCCACAGACCCAAAGAAGCTAACGAAGAGGGAAGGCACAAACAAGGATCCTTGAATCTCACTTAGTAGGGGGAAATAAAATAGTCATAAGAGGAAGAAGGATGAAAGGAACTGGGTGGGAGAGGTGATGCGAAGGGAATGGGGTGCTTCAGGATCAGATGTAGAAGGGACAGGAGGCATTGCCAGATGGACATGAGAATGAATGGAAATCTGCAACAGACAGGGGTGGGAATGTAGGGGCAATCTTTGTGAGGAGACAGACCCAAGATAAGGGAGGAACTCAAGAGTTAATGGAGTTTTCCTCAGCTGGGAATCACAGATTTGACAGCATGGAACCTGAAATGGATGGCTTCTGTAGCCATGTAGGAACACCAGTGAAGTGATAGGGACACCACCCCTCACAAAACTTTCAAGCCCAAATTTATGTTATCTACAGGAAATATAGGGATGGGGCATGAAACAGATTCTAGGGAAATGGTGAACTAATAACAGGGCCATCTTGAGATCTATACCATGGGTAAGCACCAATTCTTGACACTACTAATGATACTCTGTTATAATTGTAATGCTCTGTTATGCTATGCTAGTATGACTGACCTCTGAGAGGCTCAACCCAGCCACTAACTCAGACAGATGCAGACATCCAGAGCCAAAGAGAGGATCTAGCTTGGGGACCTTTCTTTCTTTCTTTTTTTTTTTTTGGATTAAATCTATTTTTTCTTTCTTTTTTTTCTTTATTAACTTGAGTATTTGTTATTTACATTTTGATTTTTATTCTCCTTCCCGGTTTCTGGGCCAACATCCCCCTATGCCATCCCCTTCTCTTCTATATGGGCTTCCCCTCCCCATCCTCCCCTCATTGTCACCCTCCCCCACAACAATCACGTCCACTGGGGGTTCAGTCTTGGCAGGAACTTGGGGACCTTTCAGAAAGAACAGAATGACAGGCTGAGGATTTGAAGGAGTTAGGAACTTCACAGGAAGACCAACAAAATCAACTGACCTGGACACTTTGAACACTCAAAGGCTGAGTCACCAATCAAATATCATATGTGGTATGGATCTAGGCCTCCCAGCACATATGTAGCAGATGTACATCTTGATCTTCATGTGGTTCCTGAACAACCAGGGTAGGAGGTAACCCAAAAGCTATTCCCTGTATGTGGGCTATGTTCTTCTCACTGGATTGCCTTATCTGGGAGAGGATACAGTGTGAGAGGATGCACCTAGCATTGCACAGACTTAAGTGTCAGGGTGGGGGAATACTGGAATGGGTGGTAATGAGCTGAGAAGGGGAGCTGGGATGGGAGGAAGATCGTGAGTGGGACAGATTGGGAGGGGGGAAGGAAAAAGTATGTAAAGTGTATAAAGAAAAAGTCATAATACAAATAAATAAGGAGAAGAAAAGAAAACATTTTGGCATGTGAAGGGAAGAGCATAATAGGTTATTAATAATTAACAAATCATTATTTAATTTTTAAAATTAAATTAAAATGAAATTAAAAAACAGTCTAAATGGATAGTGACTCATTATTAAATGAAAGAAGAAAAATGGAAACATAAAAGAAACATATCGAGTGAAGTATTAAGTCAATATTCAAAACCTGGAAGAACAGAGAATCTCAAATAAGTTCAATGACAAAAATCTCTACAAAAAGATCAAATACCAGAAACAAAACAAATTATCAATATATTAAAGGAAACACAAATTAGTAGGACCAGAGGAAATAAAAGACTCAAAAGAGCAGAAGATACCAGTATAAATATATTCCTACTCATCTGAAATTGTGCATGTCATTGAAAGTAAACATGGATTCAATATAGCTAAATTACCTGAATGGAATAAAAATAAACCATTTGCATGTTATAAAAGAAACACTTCATCAGTAGAAGCATGTTATGAAAGTTAGAGTGATGGACTAAACTTTACACAAAAAGCAAATTCGATAAAATTTATATGAATCTAAGTCAAAAGCATAAAACATGGCAAATGACACAATTACATAAAAAGAAGACAATTTAACAAAGGACTATATCTTTCCGTGCTGTCTGCTTTACTGGACAATAAGTGAAAAAGCACTCAAGGCCTGTTGAATTCAAATATGTTTTCACTCAGCTATTTTCTCATTCTTTTCTGATATCTGAGGGAGCACCTGTTTGCTATTGTCCTGAGGCAGGTGCAAAATTGTTGTTATTGTGGCAATGAAGTAATAAATGAATGACCAGTGATCTGTAGCCAAGCTGCACTTGCCCTCAGCTGGAACCAATAATCTGGAGTTCCTCAGAACCTCTCTCTCACACATAAATAACATATTTGACAGCTGGGATGCCCCAAGCAAAGACATTTTTGTTAGGGTATGCATCACTGTGGGAGGAAAATGTGTAGCTTGGAAGCAGTAATAAACTCCCAAGTCCTCAGGCTCTACTCTGCTGATCTTGAGGGTGAAATCTGTCCCTGACCCACTGCCAATGAACCTGTCTGGGACCCCAGAAAATCGGTTGGAAACTTCATAGATGAGGAGCTGTGGAGACTGGCCTGGCTTCTGTAGGTACCATTTCAAATAAGTGTTTCCATCACTATGTACCAGGCTCTGACTAGACCTGCAAGATATAGAAGCCTGATCTCCAAGTGTGACAGGCTGGGCAACTGGAGTTTGTGTCAACACAACATCACTTCTGGAAACTGAAATAATGAGAGAGAAGTACAATCATGTTTATTTTTACATACAGATTTTTTTATATACTAAAATTCACGTCATACCAAAAATTGAAATGCAAGCCTCAAGGTGCTTCTAGGCATAACTGAGATGATCCCATCCATCCATGTCATAATCTCCATTAAAGCACATGCTCCAATCTGGAGCTTCCCTCTAACAAATATACACCCCTGAGGCCTGATCCTGAGGGTTAGACCCATCTTCTCACACGTTGTATATAATATGTAGTCAGGAGTGGCACCCACTGCTCATAATCCCAACATATGCTCCTCTCTCACTTCCCTCTGTCCTTACCTGGAATCCAAAACAACAGCACCAGCAGCCTACCAGGCACTTTCATTTTGAAAAAGGAGCTTGAGGAGACACACTGAGAAGACTGATCAGTCACTGAAACAAAACAACTGAGCTTTTATTTCACACTAGGAAGGGCGGGCCTTCCCTGGAAAGCAATATGCAAAGGTCCCTGGTAGTGTGGCAGTATAGAAGGAAGAGTTATGCAGGATTCTTATCATAGTAGAAATGACATAAAACCTCTTCTATATTGTAGAGGCATGAGTGCTCACAGACAAGCTCTGGAAAAATCTGAAATGTTACTCAAACAGGGCGGTTGCCTAGGTGGAAAAATATATATTTACTTTCAATCTAGAAGTCCAGGAGTGCATGTTGTTCATAACCTGATAACCTTTGCTATCAGTAGGTTGAGGGCTCACTCAGATTTCCCAAAACATTTATTCTAGAGTCTCCGTCTGTAGACCTTTATCTTTATTATCCTTTCTCAGTCAGCTGAACTGATCCTTACACGAGATGTCATTGTCATATGTATTTTGCAAAACAGTTAAACTGTACTCATGCATTAAGCTTTATTGTGCACATAGAATTAAGATGATTGTTACCAGATATGTTTCCTAATGTACTGTATTTACATATATCTAAAATAAACTGCTTAATTTTGAGGCTCTATACATTTGACGAGGTGTCACTCTAACACCTGGTCAAATATTTGAAACAAAACTAGGCAACTTTACAGTTTATTTCAATAATTCAATAATTATTATTATATTAATAATACTATATACAATATACTTATCACAATATATTTATTATATAATAAAATAATAATATTAATATTATTTTAATAATAACAATTTGGGCCAATCTCGGAACCTCTTTCTCTCAGACTCTTCTCAATTTTTGTCCATGAGGTTCTTTCAGACAGGCACATATCTGGGTTAGCGTTTTTGACGGTGGGATAACAACCCCTTTCCTCATTTCATGCCCTGTCTTCTACTGGAGGTAGACTTTACAAATTCCCTCTCCCCACTGTTGGTTATTAATGTCCCTCCTTTTGAGTCCTAATGTCTCTCACCTTCCAGGTCTCTGGTACCTTCTGAAGGGTTCCCCAACATCCTACCTCCTGAGGTTGTCTGTTTCCATTCTTTCTGCTGGCCTAAAGGCTTTAATACTGTATACCCCCAATACATGGTCATGTTCCCCTTTTATACTCCCTGTCCCCTCTCCTACAAAGGTACATCCCTTCCTCTGAACCCCTGCCATTTGCTTTCCTAATCCTCTGTTTGCAAGAGGATTTCCCCATGCAACCACCCCAACCCCACCCGACTTCCCACACCCTGAGGCCTCTTGTCTCTGGAGGGTTAGATACTTCTTCTTTCACTGAGGCTAGACCAGGCAGCGCTCTACTGTATATGTGTTGGGGGCCTTATATTGGCTTGCTTGCTGCCTGGTTGGTGGCTCACTGTCTGATAGATCTCAGAGATCCAGGCTAGTTGAAATTGCTGGTCTTGCTATGCAGTCTCCCTCCTCCCCAGCTTCTTCCAGCCTTTCCCTTATTCAACCACAGGGGTTTCCAGCTTTTGTCCTTTAGATCAGTGCTGCTTTTTGGGCCTCCATAGATGGAGAAACCAAGATATTCCATGACAAAACCGAATTTACATGATATCTTTCTACAAATCCAGCCCTACAAAGGATAATAAATGGTAAAGCACAACACAAGGCTTTACCTAGAAAAAGCAAGAAACTGATTGTTCTGCAACAAAACAAAGAGAAGACAAGCATGCAAACATAATCATACCTCCAAATATGAAGATAACAGGAAGCAACGATCAATATTCCTTAATATCTCCCAACACCAATGAACTCAATTCCCCCAAATAAGACACAGATTAACAAACTGGATACATAATGAGGACCCAGCATTTTGCTGCCTACAGGAAACTTATGTCAGAGACAAAGACAGAAACTACAGCAGAATAAAAGGCTGAAAAACAACTTTCCAAGCAAATGGTCTGAAGAAGCAAGCTGGAATAGCCATTCTAATATCGAATAAAATCGATTTTTCAACCAAAAGTCATACAAAAATATAAGGAAGGACACTTCATATTCATCAAAGGAAAAATCCACCAAGATGAACTCTCAATCTTAAATATCTATGCTCTAAATACAAGGGTACCTACATACATAAAAGAAACCTTGCTAAAGCTCAAAGCACACGTTGCACCTCACACAAGAATAGTAGGACATTTCAACACCCCATTCATCAATATACAGATCATGGAAACAGAAATTAAACGGAGACATAGAGAGACTAACAGAAGTTATGAACCAAAATGGACTGAACAGATATTTATAGAACATTCTATCCTAAAACAAAAGGATATAACTTCTTCTCACTATCTAATGACACTTTCTCGAAAATTGACCATATAATGAAGCACAAAACAAATCTCAACAGATACAGCAAGATAGAAATTATTCACTGTGTCCAATCAGACCACCACAGGCTAAAGCTGGTCTTCAATAACAATAAAGAAAGAATAACTGCATATACATGGAAGTTGAACAATGCTCTACTCAATGATAAACTGGTCAAGGAAGAAATAAAGAAAGAAATTAAAGACTTCTTTGAATTTAATGGAAATGAATGTACAACATACCGAAGCATATGGGACACAATGAAAGCTGTGCTAAGAGGAAAACTCATAGCTCTGAGTGCCTGCAGAAAGAAACAGGAAAGAGCATATGTCAGCAGCTTGACAGCACACCTACAAGCTCTAGAACAAAAGAAGCAAATATGCCCAGGAGAAGTAGAAGGCAGAAAATAATCAAAGTCAGGAGTGAAATCAACTATGTAAAAACAAAAAGGATTATACAAAGAATCAACAGAACTAAAAGCTGGTTCTTTGAGAAAATCAACAAGCTAGATAAACACTTAGCCAGACTAATGAGAGGACACAGGGAATGTGTCCAAATTAAGAAAATAAGGAATGAATAGGAAGACATAACAACAGAGTCAGAGGAAATTCAAAAAATCATCAGATCCTACTACAAAAGCCTATATTCAACAAAATATGAAAATCTGGAAGAAATGGACAATTTCCTATACAGATACCAGGTATAGAAGTTAAATCGGAACAGATAAACCATTTAAACAATTCCATAACTCCTAACGAAATAGAAGCAGTCATTAAAAGTCTCCCAACCAAAAAGAACCCCGGTCCCAACAGGTTTAGTGGAGAATTCTATCAGACCTTCATAGAACACCTCATACCAATACCATCCAAACTATTCCCCAAAATTGAAACATACGGAGCGCTACTGAAATCCTTCTGTGAAGCCACAATTACTCTTATAGCTAAACCACACAAAGACCCAACAAAGAAAGACAACTTCAGACCAATTTCCCTTAAGAATATCAACACAAAAACACTTAATAAAATAATTGCAAACCGAATCCAAGAACACATCAAAAAATCATCCATCATGATCAATTAGCCTTCATCCCAGGTATGCATGGTTGTTTTAATATACAGAAAATCATCAATGTAATCCACTATATAAACAAACTGAAAGATAAAAACCACATGATCATTTCATTAGATGCTGAGGAAGCATTTGACAAAGTACAACACCCCTTCGTGATAAAAGCCCTGGAAAGACCAGGAATTCAAGGTCCATACCTAAACATAGTAAAAGTCATATACAGGAAACCAGTAGCTAACATTAAACTAAATGGAGAGAAACTTGATGCAATCCCACTAAAACCAGAGATTAGACAAGACTGCCCACTCTCTCTGTATTTATTCAATATAGTTCTTGAAGTCCTAGCCAGAGCAATCAGACAACAAAAGGTGATCAAAGGGATACAGATTGGAAAGGAAGAAGTCAAAATACCACTATTTGAAGATGATATGATGGTTTATTTAAGTGATTTCAAAAGTTCCACCAGACGACTACTAAACCTGATCAACACCTTCAACAAAGTGGCTGGCTATAAAATTAACTCAAATAAATCAGTAGCTTTCCTCTACACAAAAGACAAACTTGCTGAGAAAGAAATTAGGGAAACAACAACCTTCATAGTCATATAAAATAATATAAAAAACCTCGCTGTGACATTAATCAAGCAATGAAAGGTCTGTATGATAAGAACTTCAAGCCTCTGAAGAAGAATTTGAAGAAGATCTCAGAAGATGGAGAGATCTCCCTTGCTCATGGATTGACACGATATTGTAAAAATGGCCATTTTACCAAAAGCAATCTACAGATTCAATGCAATCCCCATCAAAATACCAATCCAATTTTTCAGAGTTAGACAGAACAATTTTCAAATTCATCTGGAATAACAAAACACCCAGGAGAGCTAAAACTATCCTCAACAATAAAAGGACGTCTGGGGAAATCACTATCCCTGAAATCAAGCAGTATTGCAGAGCAATAGTGATAAAAACTGTACGGTATTGGTACAGAGACAGGCAGATAGAGCAATGGAATAGAAATGAAGACCAAGAAATGAACCCTCACACCTATGGTCACTTGATTTTTGACAAAGGAGTCAAAACCATCCAATGGAAAAAGATAGCATTTTCAGCAAATGGTGCTGGTTCAACTGGAGGTCAGCATGTAGAAGAATGCAGATCGATCCATTCTTATCACCCTGTACACAGCTTAAGTCCAAGTGGATCAAGGACCTGCACATCAAACTAATGCACTCAAACTAATAGAAGAAAAAAGTGAGGAAAAAATCTTGAACACATGGGACCTGGAGAAAATTTCCTGAATAAAACACCAATGGCTTATGCTCTAAGATCAAGAATTGACAAATGGGATCTCATAAAACCACAAAGCTTCTGTAAGGCAAAAGACAACGATGTTAGGACAAAATGACAACCAACAGATTGGGAAAAGATCTTTACCAATGCTACAAGTGATAGAGGGCTTATATCCAAAATATAAAAGAGCTCAGGAAGTTAGACTGCAGGGAGACCAATAACTCTATTAAAAACGGGGTTCAGAACTAAACAAAGAATTCACAGCTTTGGAATATCCAATGGTTGAGAAGCACCTAAAGAAATGTTCAACATCTTTAGTCATAAGGGAAATGCAAATCAAAACAACCCTGAGATTCCACCTCACACTAGTCAGAATGGCTAAAATAAAAATACTCCATTGACAGCAGATGCTGGCAAAGATGAGGAGAAAGAGGAACACTCCTCCATTTTTGGTGTGATTGCAGACTCGTACAACTATTCTGGAAATTAGTCTGGAGATTTCTCAGAAAATTAGACATTGCACTACCCGAGGACCCAACTATACCTCTCTTGGGCATATACCCAAAAGATGCCCCAACATACAACAAAGACATATGGTCCACTATGTTCAGAGCAGCCTTATCTATAATAGCCAGAAGCTGGAAAGAACCCAGATACCCTTCAACAGAGGAATGGATACAGAAAATGTGGTACATTTACACAATGTAATACTACTCAACTATCAAGACATTGACTTTGGAAAATTCATAGGCAAATGGATGGAACTAGAAAGTATCATCCTGAGTGAGGTAACCCAATCAGAGAAAAACACACATGTTATGCACTCATTTATAAGTGGATATTATCTCACATGCTCTAATTACCCTGGATACCCAGAACACTTGAAACTCAAGAAGGAGGACCAAAGTGCAGATGTTTCACTCCTTAAAACACGAACAATAATACCCTTAGGAAGGGATAGGGAGGCAATGTTTACAACAGAGGCTGCACGTTAGCCCATTCAGAGTCTGCCCCACATGTGGCCCATACATATACAGCCACCAAACTAGATAAGATGGATGAAGCAAAATATTGCAGGCTGATAGGAACCAGATGTAGATCTCTCCTGAGAGACACAGCCAGAATACTACAAATACATAGGCGAATGATTGCAGCAGACCACTGAACTGAGAAGTGGACCCTCACTGAAGAAATCAGAGTAAGGACTGAAAGCGCTGAAAGGGCTTGAGACCCCATATGAATAACAATGCCAACCAACCAGAGCTTCCAGTGACTATGCCACTATGCAAAGACTATACATGGACTGACCCTGGTCTCCAACTCCATATGTAGCAATGAATAGCCTCGTAAGGGCACCAGTGCAAGGGAAAGCCCTTTTGCCCTGCCAAGGCTGGACTCCCAGTGAATGGGATTCTTGGGGGAGGGCAATAAAGTTTTAAGGACAACTAATTTAGAATATGAGTACACAGCAAAGTAGTAAGAGTTTAGGTATACTCTCCTTAATACCAGATGGAAAGATAACATCTGAACTTTATACATGCTCTGTGGTATGCACATACTTCAATTCATAAGGATCAATTTCCCCACACTTCATTCTATCTCTCCTCTATCACAATACAAACACACACACACACACACACACACACACACACACAAAGCACATGAACATGAAAATGTGAGCACATGCACATACACACATGCACAGTAATATCCATCATTCCCTTCTTTTCCCTCTCTTAGGGAGATTGTCTATTTTCCAGACTCTTCTCCCTGTTTTCATGGTTTTTATTTATTTTTTCAGGATACTTCATTTTTAATTAAGTTTGCCTATACCGTGTCAATGTCATTTTTACTTAGGCAAGTGTACTTTACCAGTAGCTCTATCATAGAGGACTAAACATTTTCTTTCTGAAAGCAATCATTTACTGCCTTTAAATTCTCAGGATGGTGTAATTTCTTTTTGATTCCCTTCTCCCTATTAATTTAATAGTGTGGGTGGATATTCTTTGTTGTGTGAAATGGAGAAGGGCAACTGTAAGTTATGGTTCGTCATTGCTTTGCTATCTGAATCCTGAGTTTAGATTTGTTGCAACCAGTTCTGGCAAACGCATGCAGATTTTGCTTTGTAAACATAAAATTTGTTTTTTATAAAAATGTATTTGTGTATATAAATGTCTTTCACACATGTGTGCTATACATAAATGTCTGTGTACAACATTTCTGACTGGTGTTTTCAAAGTTAAGTGAAGGGCATCAGATTCATTAGTGCAGTATTATAGATTGTATGGGCCTCTATGTCAGTGCTGAAAAATTGATGTATGGCCTTGACAACAGAAGCCACAACTCTTATCTAATGAGCTATTTCTTTGGGACTGCATCAGAATAAACTTCTATGTTGCTTTGGTAAGGGTGTTTTATCATAGCAGATAGTAGTTTAAGTAATCAGAACGAGGGGCTTTTGTTGCATTTTACACTAAAGAGGCTCCTTTACTTGGACCTTAATGAACAAGATACTGTCCTCATGATGAATTTCTTGGTTACCCATATTGAATATTCAGTATCATAATGAATCTGTGGCCATATCTTGATGAATATACTCTGGCTTTAGGTCCTATATATGCATCTTACATGTTCATTGATGCGTTCTTCTCCTTTCTACTTACTTGACCTCCACTGACCTAAATACCACCATTGAAAATCGTGCTGTCCTTGGATCTGAGGCTGACTTTGTGGTGGTAGAATATGGCATAACACAAATAACTGAAGAAGTGATTAAACATTTCATAGGGTCTGAATCTCCAGGTTTGTGTGATGAGAGTGCACAAGATAAAAATAGTGCCTTGAAGCATCGAAAGAATATCATAAAATATGTACAATACATTGTGAGCAATGAAAGGATAAAACAAAGATAAATGACAGAAAACCGCATTACCTAGGTGAAGATGAAAGTCTCATCCTTCCTGAGGCTCAAAACTCAGCAGTGAATTTAAGTGTACTTCATGCTAACTGCAAGAACATAGCAGGATCATAGGTAAGAGTAAATATTTTGTTATCAATAATAACAAAAGAAAAAATATAATGAGTATAATAGAGACAACCCGTAGAGGGGATATAAAGCTAGTCATTTTGTAACACAGCAATTGTCTGTTGGATTTGGTGAATGATATCTAAACAAAATCCATTTGAAAGCATAAAATCTAATGCAGAGCTCTTGTTGCTTTTAATCTTTCTAGATAGATATTTATTGAGCTCTATAGACTTTGATACTCAATCATTTTGGTGTATAATACTGTTTATCTGAAAATTTGCATAATAAAATTTAGAATTTTAATTTTCAAATGTATATGATTAATCCATCTTCATATTTCTGGGATTCTTTAAGGGGTTCAGTCACCATTCTTAATAGGAATATACTCCAGAAAGGAACTAAAGAAAATAGGGAGTGGTAAAAAAAAAGAATTTTTATATTCCCACTGACTCAGTTCTTTGACCTGTAAAAAGTAATTTGTTGTCAGAAGGCTGATATGTTCTGTTCTTCTCTGTCTTGGAAACCCTATACTACAGGCGGCTCAAGCCTTGCACTCCCATACTAATTTGCAAGTAGCCAGAGCACAATACAACTGTTTTCTCGGGTGAGACTTAAGTGTGGCTGCCTGTATTTTTATGGAAATTATCTTACCATGTGGCTAACATTTTATGCCCATTGTGCCTCTTCTGCCTCAGGTATGAGATGTGATACTTAGATGAACCAGTTTTCATCCACTCTATCTGTATCTCTTGCAGACTAATTATCAATTGCCAAGCCAGTGAGAACACTGATACTTGGTTATCCTGGCACCGGCAGAAATCAGGGAATTCACCTAAACTACTGATGTATAAGGCATCCAACTTGAATACTGGGGTCACATTGAGGCTGAGTGGAGTGGATCTGGGAAAAATTACTCTCTCATCATCACCAAACTGCGGCTTAAAGACATTGTGACTTACTACTATACATAGGCTAACAGTCTTCCTCTCACAGTGAGACAAGTCATAGCAAAACATCCCAGGGTTTTAACAGAGTAGTCTGAGTTGCCTCATCTGCTTTTTGATGTGCATGAACTTGCCAATATTTGTAATACCCTCTCAGGCTTCAAAAACGTTGTGACGTTTGGAGAAATCCATCAATGTGACCTTTCTGCTTTTAACTCTATTCATTTCAAGCCAAAGAGAACAGTGGTAACAAATATCTCACAATTTACTCAAGAACAGTTTATTTTATATTTACCCAACGTTTGGGTAATCCTAGCTGTGGTGTTTTGTAATTCATACAGTAAAAAAGACCTTCCAATTATACCTTAAGATAGGCTGTTAGTAATTAAGGGAACTGACTACTGGGTAATAGCATCTTCAGGGTCTGTGGCTTCCTATTGTATTCTGTGATATCTCCTGAAGCTTGCATTTTATATAGTAGTCTCAGCTTTGGGTATGTTTATGGTAGGTTTGAGAAATCTCAGTTGAGTGTTCGTTAAACCTGGAGGAGGCATTTCAATATTCAGGCCCTTTTGTATATGTTATTTTTTGATATTTCAAACACATCTATTGCTATCAGACATACCAGGTTAAATATGGTTTTACTCCATATGACTTCCCAATACTTAGAGCTCAAAAACTGAAAAGATTAGTCAAATCACATCATTTCTTTCAAGTATTTTATCATGACAATGCAATGATCACTAGCAAAATAATTTATTGTTTCCTATTATTTCAAGGTTAATATTAGAAATTGAGGATTCTTAATTCTTTTTCATGGAAAAAGTATTCAAGCCATGCTTTCTCTCTACACATATGTTGATGACTGGATCTTCATGATCAATGCTTCATAAAACAACACTGGTGATTTTCCAGGTGCTAAAATATCAACTTATGGAGTTTATACAAAAGAATAAGATCTATGTTTAGTTTAGCAGACCTAAAAATGATAAAATTATGAAAACAGACTATGAGAAATATAATATCAGAAGTAGAAATAGTGAGAGGGTTGAGAATTGATCATTTTTAATGAGTAAAGGTCCTTATTGAGTCACATAGTGAGTAGGAAAAGGAAGAATGATGCTGATTAGACAATAGTCTTATTAATATTTCCATTTCACTAATATCCAAAAAGCTGATATTTAATGAGACAGAGTGCTATTTTTATTATTAATTAGCTGTTTGCTTACATACCAAAAAGGCTGCTGATTTATTGACTATTTTAGATAAAAAAATTGTTTTTCTATTATGATTTTTCACATTCTACTCTTTAAGTAGGAGATTTTTTTAATGAAAATTGAGAATCAAATTAGGAGAGAAACTATAAGCAGATATGAGAATAGATCTAAAGATTATAATACCACAGTGATCATCAAATTTGGCTTTGGGAACACGTTTTTGAAGCACATAGTCAGCCAATTTGTATTTTTATTGCTCAGCGATCCCTGGATTTAGAGAATATACAGAATCTACCTTACATATAGTAGTGTCACGGACCACTCCAGCTGGATGTGAGTTTCCCTGGGACATGAGTCCTTGAAGACATGGTGAGTAAGGATTTTGTTGTGACAAACAGAAACAAACACAGAGATAGTTTGAATCCGAGTATATTTTGTGGCTTTCAGTTTGTTTTTTTTTTTTTTCAGGAGAAACAGGTATTACAATTCTAAATGATGTGTTCACTGAAACAGCTACAAAGAATAATTATCATAGTCATCTGTCACAACAAAAAATAAAATCATTTATGTATTACAATTTCTAATGAGCGGGTTCAAAGAATCAATTATGAATGAAATAGATAACATCATTATCACTTAACAGAACAAAAAAACACTTACAGTTAATAGCAAACTGCTAGGAGTGGGTTCAAAGGATCTTCAGGGGCACATGGTTCTTTCTGACCCCTTGGTCCTGAACAAGTTAATAAATTTCCGTGGGTAATTTTTATCTAACATTGACCTTCTGTCCTATTAAAAACTGTACTTAAAAACAATGCTTTCTATAGAAAAATGTCAGAGCCCACCTCAATTACGCATGCATAGCAATACAAGTTCATATATTGTTGATAGGGTTTTCATCAAAGTACTGCTTTGTACTTATATAAATGATTATGAATCAAAGCACTGGATCTCTTGGAGAAAAGGTCATAGCCAGTGACCCTATCTCAAGGAGTGATTCTTATCCTATTTTTTCACTTAAAATCTCAGCCTAGGCTGTTAGGAACATGTCATAAATATAGAAAAGGAGTAGAAGAAGATAAATAAGACAAATATATTTCTCTGGCTAGAGAGTTCCACAACCTGTTCCAGGAGACATCCTCCCTTTGAAGTCTAATGTCTCAGTCTGTGGAATTGGTCACACAGAATCTACTGGGGTTGGTGTGGTATAGCGGCAAATTTTCTGACTATCAGATACTATCTTATAATATCCAGTTAATGGATATAATGCAGATTCTACATCTCTGCCTCAGAGTACATTTTCATGTGTAAAGTATCATTATTTGCTTATGGTACACTAAGCTGATTATGCAATGCAGATGCTTAGGATACAATGGCCTATGTGCTGATGAGCAGAATATAAGTGCATGTGCAAGCATGAGACAATGACACAGAGTTAGGCTCTTTCTTCTAATAAAACTTGAGAGTATCCTGTTCAGCCAGGTTTCATCTGAAAACATTCTCAGGCAATAGAGATTACAGGAGTTCAGGCTCAATGATAGACATCCAGCTTCACACTCCTGTTACTCCAAGTGGCTTATGTTTTGACTAGCCCCACTATGGGAGGGTTACACCAATAGTGGCAAGAGGAACAATGTGAAACACATTCAGACTCCAGGTTTCTGATGATGAAGGTGCAATCAGGCCACAATCTCTGAACATCAATAAAAGTGAATCTTCCAAGTCAGATGAACTGTATATCAAGAATTGTGGAGATTTTCCAGATGTCTGTTGGTATTATGCTGAAGAGCAAGCAATTGTACATTTTGCTCCCTCAATGTTTTGAATAAAATGATGGAGGCTGGCATATCTGGGTGTCACATCTTAAAAAAGACAATTAGGATGCAATTCCAAGAATCTTGATAGGAAGCATGTTAAATTAGAAGTTACCAGTCATCCCTTACTGTAATGGATAAGCAAATTCATATTGCTGTTATTCTTTAATTGAGGAAGAACATCAGGAACGCAAGAAAAAGAGTGTGGGCCTCACATCCATTCTGTGTTCTGACAGCAACTGATTCTTCTGAGTGCATGACCTACCTGTGAAGAAATCCTCATGGCTCAGGACTAGGCTAGGGAACACACAAATCAGGAGCAATTTGTCAAGGCTGAGAATAGTTACATATTGGATAACCTCAATAACACATCCTGATCGAGCATCTGCAAGTGTCTTAGAATATAATTTTTCTACACAGGAAAATGTTTATCTTGAGCCCTGCAAGTAGCATGGTACTTAGAATAACTCTGGTTCATGCTTTCCATGAACTATCTCATTAGGACCTATTCATCTGCAACAGCACAGTCTCAAAAGTGCAAGGAGGCTCCAACACACCTATTTTGGTGAATAATTATCTTCTTTGATTCAATCCCTGTAATGCACAGTATTGCACTTAACTGCAATAAAAACAAATACAGCCATGATAGAATTTGTATTTCAGATCATGAAAGAAATGGGCTGATATTTCTACATTTTATCCCCACCACACATGCTTTGTCTCCCTGTGACAAACACACTGTCTTGCTATCACTTCTCCTGATATAGATAACCATTCCTCTTCTGATGTTCTTTCCTATTCAGCCAGAGTGAATTGATGGATACTGTGTTTGTCAGGCTTGGCTCAAGTGTATATTCACCTACTGCTTCCTAACATCAGTTTTCCTGTCCTCCTTTCACTGCCTTATGTTTCTTTTCCCCTTTTATCCTTTTTGGAATATAAGAAAAGATTCCAGTTTTAGGAAATGATATTCTGAGTCTGGGGGAGGAGAATTTCAAGAGCACAGAGGGCATCTGCCCCTAGTGTACCGTCAACCTGCATATGGTCTTCTGCCTTGTTTTCATGGTTCCCTAAGATACATTCTATGGTATGTGCCAGACAATTTTCTTTAAATTAGTTTGCCCTGACTAAGCTTTCATGGAGCTGCTATTTTAACATATAGTATTTGCTCACAAACATTTATTCAAGTATTGTCTGATCTTGTGTTTCTAGTCATGGTTTCAAAACGCAGGCAGTCTGGCTTGGATCACCTCCTCCTTTATTGAATTTGTGTATACAATGTATACCAGAAACTAAAGTAAACTGTGTAGAGCATTGAAGTTAGTTGGTCTGATGCTACTTATATTTCAGTGGTGATATTGAACCCAAATCTGCTTATCCCAAGGAGGAGAGAGTCTTCAGGTAAATGCTAAGTGATCCTGTCTCCAAATTATTTCTGATAGTTAAATAAAAATCCCAACACTAAATACCTGGACAGAAAAGATATAGGTGAGCTTGAGGTATCTAGGCTGGAAGTTGGAGACAGTTACCAGGAAGAAGAGGAAGAAGGAGTCCCTTGGCTTAGAAATGAAGATTATGTATCCCTGTGGAATGGTCAATTAAGAGCCCATAGGAAGCAGAGTATGTAATAATTCAGCTTTATTGATAGGAAAGTAGATTCTCACAATATAGAGGGTAGGCAACTGTCAAGCTTTTGTACTCTCTAATGTTCTTTGTAAATATAAAGGCTGTGAGTGTTTTTTATTTGGGAGCTAAAGGTTCAAAAGCTGGGTAGAAACCACAAGGATATAATAATTTCTACAACACAGGGTTAGGCTGTAGTCTACCTCAACCCTTTTGACTCCTTTCACTCCCAGGTAATCTCCTGCTTTCACAGGAGAAAATCCCCAAGTAACATATGAAAAGAGACGTGAACACCCTCAGATGAAAGATTATAGATACCTTGCAGAAAAAAGTAAGCATGAAGTGAGGCAAAAATTGGGTAGGACAGTACTGCATGCTGACTAGTGCACCATTAAAACAATGTAGAACTCCTGTATTTAAAGCATATCTACTAGATTGTTGCAATACTGTCAGTGAAAATAATCCTTGGTTCCTGATGGAGGAACATTCATTGTTGG
Organism: Rattus norvegicus; assembly: GCF_021556685.1. NCBI lineage: Eukaryota > Metazoa > Chordata > Mammalia > Rodentia > Muridae > Rattus > Rattus norvegicus. The sequence continues at coordinate 98,862,244 of NC_141537.1, read as the reverse complement.
TGTTTGGGAAAAGATGAAACAGAATATCCAAACTCATTAGCCATGTGAAAAAAATTCTAATTTAATTTGGATTACTTGTCATGGTATCAGTTGTTTTCCATATGATATAGGGTAAGTATGAGAGCCAGAATTCCTAGGACTAAGAGACAGCTTTTTACATGAATATGAATTAGACAATGAAGCATTTAAAGAAGTAAAATTAGCAAAAGTGAGAACAAAAGGAAGAAAGACATTGACTACAGGGTGGCTGTCTGTTAAATTCTTCTATTTCTTTAATATACAAATTAGTTGCTTCTCAAATAATATAGAAGGTAGAGTGCTAATTTTGTTTCTAGTTAGCTGCTTGGTTATAGAGACTCAAAGCTTTTGGTTTAAGGATTATTTTCCCCAACAATTTCCTTTTGATTCCTTATGGTATTTCTTAATAGCATTTAATGAGGTATTTATAATGAAGGACCTTTTAATGAGATTTGAGAATCAAAATAGGAGAGTGCAGTATCAACAAGCAACTACAAACAGATACAAGGATAGGACTATAGAACCACCTTTTATCATTCCATTAGGCTATGGGAACAAGTCACGAGGGCACCTGCTCAGCTGCTTTGTGTTTTTATTGCCAGGTGAGCCCTGGTTTCTAGGTTATAAACTGAATCTGCCTTACATATAGCAGCAACTTCACTGACGATTGGATAACACCTTTTATAAGCCAGTTAATAAATATAATGCAGAGTCTACATTTCCATGTCGAAGTGACTTTTCATGTGAAAGGGCCTTCATTTTGCTGTGTAGCCCTGGCTGATGATGATGTGCTGACATCAAGTCTACAGTGAGTTATGTATTTATGAATAGAATATGTGTTTCTGTGTTACTGAAACAGAAGAGATTGGCACAGAGTTAAGCTGCTGCTTCTACTAAAACCAGAGAGTATTTTAGTAAGCAAGATTCTGTTTGAAAATATTCTCAGACAATGTATGGTACAACAGTTGAAGAGCAGGAACAGCTACTCCTGTTACTCTGCATAGTATAGGTTCTGACTTGCACCACTATGTACTAAACGAACCAACAGGAGTAAGGTGAAACACCTTCAGATTCCAAGCTCTGAAAAATGAAAATGAAATGTATCCTTTGCCTCTGAAACTCGATGGAACCAAATCTTCCAAGTTGGGTGCACTATAGGTCAAGAGTTTCAGAAAATTTCTTGATTTCTTCTGATACTATTCTGACCAGTAAGTAATGGTACATCTTCTCCCAGATTTGTAGACAAAGAGAATGGAGTTTGGGATATGGGAATGTCAGAACTGGCAATAGACAATAAAAATACAAATCTAATACCCTCTGGATGCAGCATATTGAAGGAGAAATTACTTGAGCAGGTGGACATTCTTCACAGTACTGGACAATCAATTTCACGTTGTCTTTCTTTAACAGATGCAAAGCAGGAGGAACCCAAGACATTGAGTGAGAACCACATATCCATGTTATGTTGTGACTGTCAATTTCTCCTCTCAGAATGTGACTAGCTTATGAAGAGGTCCTCAGTGATGAGGGTTGGCCTTTGGCACTTGCAAATCAGCATCAGTTTGTCAAGACTGGGCACAGCCCCAGAGCTGGCTTACCTCAATAATTCAGTCTGACCTAGCATCTGCACCTGACTCAGATGAGAACTGTGATCCCCTTTTCTACAAAGGGAAAAAAGTAATCTTAAGCCTTGAAAGTAGCATGGTGTTTTGAATGATTCCAGGCTCAGTGCATGATTTCCTTGCTACTGTTCCATTAGTATAGAGTATTCTGCCACAGCACAGCTCGTTTATGTAACATAGCAAAAGGACCAAACCTGATGGAAGGATATGGTGAGTATTGGGGAGTAAGACTCCAAGACCACAGAACAAATAATATATCTCCAAGGTACCATTAATCAACATACATCCTTCTGTCTTCATGGTTTACTGAGATATAATCTATAGGATCTACAAGAAAATTTGTTTAAATTAATTTGTCGTCATGAAGTTTTCGGAAAGGCCTGCTCTATCAATATTTGTTATGTGCTCATTGATGTTTATTCACAGAATTTCTAATTTTGTGTTTCTGACCATGTTTTTCTGAATTCCAACCAACTTCCTTGCCGGGGGCCAGCCCAGGTGGTTCTTCTTTCTGGTTCTCTCTTGAAGGAACTTGAGGGGCAAGAGTATCCACTTGGTCTTGCAAGTTATTTAGGGTTGCCTTTATTATAATAAAATATTAACCTGTCTAAAGTCTAAGTCTGTTTGTTGCTATAGCTGACTTGCCTGTCTGCGTTACTCTGAGACCAGAAAACTGCAGTCTGAGATATTTATCACCTTATAATAAAACAGCAGACCAGAAATGTAAATAAAAAATCCAATAATATTATTAATAATAATAATGATAATGATAAAACAGCAGACAGATTAAGTAGCCTTTGTTGTGTCTCCTCAGGAACTACTGAGCTCTAACTCCCACCCTACTAGTTGAAGTCACAGGAAGGAAAAGGTACACTTTGAAAAGCGATTTTAGAATTAGGTATAGCACCATTCTGTACAGACATGGAAAAAGTAATTCTCAATTACATATGGAAAAATAAAAAACCCAGGAAAATGAAAACTATTCTCAACAATAAGAGAACTTCTACGGGAATCATCATCCCTCGTCTCAAACTGTACTACAGAGTAACAGTAATAGAAACTGCATAGCATGGCAACAGAGACAGATAGATTGATCTGTGTAATAGAATTGATGAAACAGAAATAAACCCACACACTATGGACACTTGATATTTGACAAAGAGGCAAAAACCAATTCAGGAAAAACAAAGAGCATTTTCTTTTTTTTTAATTTTATTTTTCTTGGATGTTTTATGTAGTTAAATTTCAAATACTATCCTCTTTTCACCCACTCTTCCCTCCTCCATACCCCTCCCCCTGCTTCTATGAGGATGCTCGATTCCCACCCATGCACTCCAACTTCATCGCCCTGGCATTACCCTATATTGGGGAAATAAGCCTTCACAGGATCAAGGACTTTTCCTCCTATTGATGCTGGACAATGCCATTCTCTGCTATACATGTAGCTGGAGTATGATTCCCTCCATGTGTATTCATTGGTTGGTGGTTTGGTCCCTGGGAGCTCTGTTGAGGTCTGGTTCGTTGATGTTGTCCTTCCTATGTGGTTGCCAATCCCTTTGGCTCCCTCAATCTTTTCTCTATCTCCTCCACTGGGGTGCCCAATCTCAATCCAATTGTTAGCTGCGAGTATCCTCATATGTATCAGTAAGGCTCTGGCAGAGCCTCTCAGGAGACATCCATATTAGGCTCCTGTCAGCAAGCAGTTTTTAGCATTAGCAATATTGACTGGGTTTGGTGGATGCATATGGGATGGATCCCCAGGAGTGGCAGCCTTCTGGATGACCTTTGTCTAAGTATTTCCCCCTTTGAGTATTTTATTCTCACTTCTAAGAAGGAATGAAGCATCCACATTTTGGTCTTCCTTCTTCTTGAGCTTCATGTCACCTCTGATTTTTTTCTTAGGTATTCCAAGCTTTTGGGCTAATATCCTCTTATCAGTTAGTGCATACCATGTGTGTTCTTTTGTAACTGGGTTCCCTCACCCAAGATGATATTTTCTATTCCCATCCATTTGCCTAAGGATTTCATGTAGTCATTATTTTCAATAGCTGAATAGTACTCTGTTGTATAAATGCACCACATTTTCTGTATCCATTCGTCTGTTGAAATACATCTGGGTTCTTTCACGGGTCTAGCTATTATAAATAAGGCTGCTTTGAACATAGTGGAGCACGTGTCCTTGTGATACATTGGAGCATTTTTCGGGTATATTCTCAGGAATGGTATAGCTGGGACCTCAGGTATTACTATGTCTCAGATGCCAGGGAAACAAAAAGCTCCCAGAACACAAGGTACTGACTTTAACCAAAATAGGAAACCGAGGAAGATTGAACTTGTAGAGACCATCTCCAGTAGGGAGGCAATGTCTTCAGTTGAGGGAAGGAGCCACCCTCCCATCTCAAAATTTGTAACCCATACAACACTTATTTTCTTTTTGAATTCATGACCTCTTTTTTATTATTATTGTTACATAAATATATGTACATTTGTGTACACACGTATATGTGTTTTACACACATTTATGTATATTTCATATATATTCATTCCCCTATTCATATTCAAATATATGAGCTCTACAATACAACAGCTATTAACCAGAAAGGGTACTCAAGAAAAGAAATAGCTGAGCCTTCCTTCTCTGGTAAGTTTGTGTTCGGGGCTACATCACTATAGGAGGAAACTCGAAATTTTGATGACAGTAGCAAACATCCACATCCTCAGCCTCCACTCTACTGACTTTCTGTGTGAAGTCTGTCCCTGAACCACTACCACTTATCCTATCTGGGACTCCAGAAAATTTGTTGGAAACCTCATGGATCAGGATCTGAGGAGTCTGGTCTGGCTTCTGCAGGTACCAATTCAAGTAAGTATGGTTACATTTTCATGAAAGAGATGATTCCTAGACCTGCAGGAGATGGAAGTCGACTGTCCAGTGGTGAGACTGCAGCCTGAATCATCACAATGTCTTCACTGGCTTCTGAAATAAGAGAAATAAAAAGGTATGTATGATTATAATTATACTATGAATCATTTTTCATTCCTTTATTTAGGCTTTACTTGTTGTGTTCATGAATTTAATTTATATTATAAAAATTTCAACATAAAACACTTATGTAGAGAGTAGATGAAGCTCTCTAGAAATCACCTGGGTCATTACTTTTCGTGCTTGTCAGACCTGTCCCCCAGAGCACAGGTTCTCCTCTCTTCACCATCTAAACCTCTAAACCTCATAAATCCATTCTGGAGAAAAAGACTAGCAATCACATGCATAAGCAGAACATGCATCTGGATCAGCAGGGCCCCAGAAATTCCCATCCCTCCACATATTTCTTCTTCATCTCAGTTTGTCTCCTTACAAGGGATCCAGAGCACAAGCAGCCCCAGGAACTGAGCATGGTACATCATTCTGAGACATTGATATGAACAGTCCTGAGTAGTCTTGGCAGAAAGAGAGACTAGCTTTTGTCTTGGACTTGCATTCAAGTTTCTCCTTAGGAAACAATATGCAAATCCCCTGCTTGGTACAACTGTGTGAAAGGTGTCAATTGTTGGGAGAAATCCACTCTTAGGAGTGAAGAAACTTAAGGTATCTTATATTTTGTAGGAGCACAGATATAGCAGGGGATGGCAGGGAGCAGATGGACTCCACTGGAACTGGGTGAATGGAGACACATAAAAATCAGTCTACAAGTTCTCAGCATGCCAACACAGCATAAGGGATGCATATTATATGTAACTCTGTGTTCTTCTCAGCAGGTGGGAGGAAAATGCTCAGTCAACTGCTTGGCTTCTTCAAGGCTATTGCAGAGAAGGAGTTATTATATGCCCCAGTAGTATTAAGTCTCACAAATTTGACTTATCAATATCACTTATTTAATTTAGTTGAAGGAGAGTTCTTGTATGATAATTAAGAAAACTTAAGTTTTATAAGGACAAGAAGGACATAGATAGTAGGTGGGGAAAAACTGTCATATACAGTTAATCCTGTAGCCATTTCTAAGGTAGGAGAAGAAAGTTCCTATTTAAGACTTGTTTTTTTGTTATTACTCCCTCCAGGGAACCAAAACTATATTGTTTATTAGACTTTCCATATTAACCATTTTTAGCATCCTATTATTTTCTCATCGTGCCCCAGATTTTCCTTTATTATTTTCAAACCAGATGTAAAAGATACTTTATCCTAATTTTTTTTTTTACCATAAGAATCGTACTGCACTAACCGGAGGATTTGAGTATTGCTCCTAATGGGAGACCTTCCTACACAAGTCTGAGATGCAAGTATGAGATAAAAGCTCAGTTGTACCCTTGCCCAAAATGATCACACTCCTTACTTCTCTTTCTCAAAATAAGGCTCTTTGTATATCTTCAGAGGCTGCTAATCACTGGCAAAATATTTGTCGCAGGGTTTCTACTGGTGTAAAGACAATACAATTCTATATATTTGGTATACCTTTAATAAAGGTATTTTATTTGCATTGAATTGCAAAGTCTCTTAATAAGCATCTATGTAAAATATCTTTATAATTATCTTTCAGAAGAATGAAACAGATTCAGGGATCACAACCGAACATTGTATGAAGCTTTTATTTTATTATGGAAGTGTTGGAGAAAGGGTTAAAGGTAATAAGTAAGAAGAATTCCATAGGAAAACAAACAGAATCAGCTATCCTGAACCTTGAGAGCTCCCAGAACCTGAAGCAAAAAAGGCATATGAAGATGTTTCAATATTGTTTACTACTTTGAAGCAGACTAGTGCACATGGGAGCCAGAAGAATTCTATGGAATGTGCTGCAGAAACCTGAAAGCATCAATAAATAATGGTAGAATTACAAGAAACAACAGAAAATCATGGTTACGCAGGCTTCCCTTTCTCTGAAACATGTGCTCTAGCATTATCTGAAGAGCACAAATCATTTATACTTACAAATTCCATCAATAATACTTTTCTACTTTTAAATAATAGTACTTAGAAGCTAATTTTCTCTATTTGAGTAAATACAGTGCTAGGATGTTCACAGTATCTTTCCTGGTTCTGTATGCATCCCAACTAGTGCTGCAACTCAGACTTCTCACTGGGACTGGCTGTGTCCTCTGTTAAGGCAGAAAAGATACTGGTACTCTGTATTTCTGGAAATAAAGAGGAAGGAATATCGGAGACAGAGAAGACCTCTTATCCTTTTGTACAAAAACAATTGACTCTCTATGAGCTTTGAAAAATCTCCCATGACAAATGAAAAACAGTTTCAGACTAAGGAAAAGCAGCAGCTGGGTCAGTTTAGCATTTCACTCTGCTCCCATAGGGATTTATGTTGTGACTTGTAACATTGTAGGTGGGTTCTAACCTTGCTGACAATAGTAAGTCCCAATATCTTCAGACTCTAGGCCACTGATGGTGAAAGAGTAAGCTTTCCCAGACCCAATGCCACTGAATCTTGATGGGACCACAGATTGATTACGACTTGATGTGTCGTAAATCATGAGTTTAACACTTCCATCTGCTTTCTTCTGATACCAGACCAAATAATTATTAATACTCTCACTTGTCCTCCAACTGATGGTGATTCTATCTCCCAGAGATGCAGACAGTAACTTTTCCTGACCATGAAGACAGTTGACAGCATATTCAGATGCAAGGACTCAGTGTTCTATCAAGAGAATGTAGATATACTTAAAGAAATATTAGAAGGTCATATTACTTCCAGTGTTATTAGATCAGGGAAGATATCATATTTCTGTCTTTGCCTTACATATGCTATTCTTATTTATCATCAAAGAATGTAAATCAGGTTGGTCTTCAAAACATTCTTTTACAGCATGGGGATACTGGAGTCTTCAATCTTTTATCAATTACAGTCTAATCAGTGGTACTACAAATTAGATTTGATCATGCTGATTTTGCAGAGAACTGGAATTGAATCATATTTGTAAGCAATTGACCTACCATAAAATAGTTTCTTTAAAATACTCCGATGAAAAGATTCAGAATACTACATACCAGCCTTACACTATGATTAAGAGTGAGCTGTGGTATCTCAGCATACTTCTTTCCCTTTATTAATGCTGATGTAGCATTGTTATATCTGTGCTTTTCTGAGATCTTTGAAGCTTAGAACACAGTTCTCCCTTTTCTCACGACAGTTCACAAAACCCAGACTCATCTTTCTGTATACTTTAATAGAAGAGGATTGCTTCTACAAATCAGCTGAAAATCTCAGAGACATTTTATTACTTGTGGCCAATACCTTGTGGAGTAGTTTGCTTTCTTTTTTTTATTGATGTTGGCATACACATACCAACCTAAAGTATGGCCACTTTATGGAAGGCAAATGATGGGAAAGATTAGAAAAGAGTAATGTAAAATGTGGCAGAGGGCAGTGGGTAATGCAAGGAACTCAAGGTCAAATTATTATTCCAAACTTTTTTATGGTAATCAGGAAAAAGTTAATTTGAGTTACTAAGGAATGTTGTTTATGTGGTTGACATTTATTTTATTTTATTTTCCTCAGTTGTTATATTAATTTGTTTTATTTTATGAAAAAGCACTTATACAGTTACAAACAAATTAGAAAAATGAAACCTTTATTTTATTAACAAAGTCAAATATATGTGTCTCTACTTACTCTTAGGGCAATCTCTGGCCTGTCTAATACCACTTTTCCAGATATCCATCTCCTCACTTCCATAGAAAATGCACTGAGTCACTTAACTCATATACTGTTTACTTGGCAAGATCTATATGAGGTATAAAGTTAATCTGTCTTTTTGAAATATAGTTGCAGAGGGAACTACAGACCTAACACTGTATCAAGACTTCCACTAGCTCAAACACTGAACAATCAAAATTGCAGAAGGGAAACCTAAAGTTAGTAAAAAAGTTAGTTTGTTTTGTTTTTGTTTTTTGTTTTTTTTTTGTTGTTTTTTTTTGGTATTTCTTTATTTACATTTCAAAAGTTATTCCCTTTCCAGGATTCTGATCAATAAACCCCCCTATCCCCTCCTCCTCCCCCTCCTCTTCTTTTATAAGGGTATTTCCTCCCCATCCACTTCTCCTTAACACCCCCCAACATTCCCTTACAGTAGGTGTCAAATCTTGGTAGGACCAAGGGCTTCCCCTTCCACTGGTGCCCCAACAAGCCTATTCTTTGCTACGTATGCAGTTGGAGCAATGGGTCAGTCCATGTATAGTCTTTGGGTAGTGGTTTAGTCCCTGGAAGCTCTGGTTGGTTGGCATTGTTGTTCTTATGGGGTCGCAAGCCCTTTCAGCTCTTTCAATCCTTTCTCTAATTCCTCCAACCGGGCTTCCGTTGTTAGTTCAGTGGTTTGCTGATATCATTCACCTCTGTATTTGACATGCTCTGGCTGTGTCTCTCAGGAGAGATCTATATCTGGTTCCTATCAGCATGCACTTCTTAGCTTCATCCATCTTACCTAGTTTTGGTGGCTATATATATATGGGCCAGATGTGAGGCAGGCTCTGAATAGCCATTCCTTCAGTCTCTGCTTAAATTTTGCCTCCTATATGGATAATTTTGTTACCCCTTTTAAGAAAGAATGAAGCATCCACATTTTGGTCATCCTTCTTATTGAGTTTCATGTGGATTGCTGGTAATTCCACATAGGAATATCAACTTATCAGTGAATGCATACCATGTGTGTTTTTCTATGATTGAGTTACCTCACTCAGGATGATATTTTCTAGTCAAATCCATTTACCTATGAATTTCATAAAGTCATTGTTTTTGAGAGCTGAGTAGTACTCCATTGTGTAGATGAACCAAAATTTCTGTATCCATTCCTCTGATGCAGCACATTTAGGTTCGTTCCAGATTCTCGCTATTATAATTAAGTCTGCTATGAATATAGTGGACCATGTGTCTTTGTTGTATGTTCAAACATCTTTTGAGTAGATGCCCAAGAGAGGTATAGTTGGGTCGTCAGGTAGTGGAATGTCCAATTCCCTGAGGAACCTCCAGACTTATTTCCCGAGTGGTTTTACCACTTTGCAATTCTACCAACAATGGAGGAGTGTTCTCTTTCTCCACATCCTCAGCAGCATCTGCTGTCACCTGAGTTTTTTATCTTATCCATTTTGACTGGTGTGAGGTGGAATCTCAGGGTTGTTTTGATTTGCATTTCCCTGATGACTAAGGATCGTGAACATTTCTTTTGGAGCTTTTTGGCCATTCGATATTTGTCAGGCAAAAATATTTTGCTTAGCTCTGTACTCCATTTTTAATCAGGTTATGTGACTGTCTGGAATATGGCCTTTTGAATTCTTTGTATATTTTGGATATTAGATCTTGATCAGATGTAGGATTGGTAAAGATCTTTTCCCAATCTGTTGGTTGCTTTTTTGTCCTAATGACAGTGTCCTTTTCCTTACAGAAACTTTGCAGTTTTTTGAGGTCCCATTTTTCGATTCTTGATCTTAGAGCATAAGCCATTACTGTTTTTTTTTTTTTCAGGAAATTTTCCCAACTGCCCATATGTTCAAGACAATTTTCCACATTTTCTTCTATTAGTTTGAGTGTATCTGGTTTGATGTGGAGGTCCTTGATTCACTTGGACTTAACCTTTGTAAAGGGCAATAAGAATGGGTTCATATGCATTCTTCTACATGCTCACTTCCAGTTGAACCAACACCATTGAACCAAAACTCCTAACTTTTTTCCATTGGATGTTTTTAGTACCCATAGGTACTAAACCCATAGGATGTATCAAGTACCCATAGGTTTGTGGGTTAATTTCTGGGTCTTCAATTCTATTCCACTGATCTACTTGCCTGTGTCTGTACCAATACTATACAGTGTAATTCTTATAGGTCTGCCTTTATATGTTATTTGTCCCTTTTCCCTTACTGCTTTTAATATTTTTTCTTTGTTTTGTACATTTGGTATTTTGACTATTATGTGATGGGAGGAATTTCTTTTCTTGTCCAATCTATTTGGAATTCTGTAGCCTTCTTCTATGTTTATGGGCATCTCCTTAGTTTAGGGAAGTTTTCTTCTATAATTTTTTGAAGAAATTTACTGGTCCTTTAATTTGGGATTCTTCATTCTCTTCTATACCTACCATCCGTAGGATTGATCTTGTCGTTGTGTTCTGGATTTCCTGTATATTTCAGGCTAGGAACTTTTTTGGGTTTTATCTTTGAAGGTTGTATTTGTTTTCTATGGTATCTTATGCCTTTCTTCGGTCTGTTGTATTCTGTTGGTGATGCTTGTATCTACAACTCCTTGTTGCTTCCTTAGGTTTTCTATCTCCAGAGTTGTCTCCCTTTGTGCTTTCTTTATTGTTTCTAATTCCATTTTTAAATTCTGTATGGTTCTGTTCAGTTCCTTCAGCTGTTTGGTTGTGTTTCCTGTAATTAATTAAAGGATTTTTGCATTTCCTCTTTAAGGGCTTCTACTTGTTTACTTGTGTTGTCCTGCATTTCAAATGAGTTATTTATGTCCTTCTTAAAGTCCTTCATTATCATCATAAAATGTGATTGTTAAGTCTATAGCTGGCTGTTCCAGTGTGTTTGGATATCTTGTATTTACTTTGATGGGAGAACTGGGCTCTGATGATGCCAAGTAGCCTTGGTTTCTGTTGCTTTGGTTCCTGTGCTTGCCTTTCACCATCAAGTTATCTCTGGGGTTAGTTTATATTTTTTCCATCTGGTTCTGGGAATAACAGCTCTGCTCTCAGGTGTATAGGTGCTCCTAGAGACTGGCTTTCAGCTCTTGGTTCAGGCAGAAACTGGATGGGTCCTGCCCATGACTTCCCTATGTCCAGCGGCCACATATGGCACTAGGTGATTTCCTCTTAGGATGAGAATGTGGGCAGAGAGTAGTTTCCTCTGATACCTCAGCAATGTCCACAATACTCAGTGTCCAGCTCTCTTCCCCACAGTATTTGCTTGCAGGGAGCTAAGACTGTTATAAAGAATAATGAAAACTCTCAATTATAATCATAAAAATTTGTGTCTCTTTGCATAGGAAATGCATAAGAATATAAATTATAAGAGGAGGAAGATCATTTAGGAATCATGGGGACAAATGCATAGGAACATATTAGGTTTAAATGGTATACATATGTGAAGTTGAGGAGAGGGAGATTGATTAATACTATATAGCAGATATGTCATCTACAAAGTTTTGTGGAGACCTCAGTACAATGTCTGATGAGAGATACCTCCTATTTGTTCCCTTACAAAATAATACCCAGGATTCAGAATAAATACTTTGCAACTAATATATATGAGGAAAACCAAAGTGTGAAATAAGGCATTATGAAGACATTAAGGTACTCAAAAAAATTTTAAGTCTTGAATGACCTTGTAAAGAATGGGAAGTACCTTTTCTACTACTCTGTGTCACTGTATGCTGAATTGCATGAAAATGGCTCTTTTGAACCAGTAATAGTCCCAATATCTGCTCCAGAAATCTTCCATTGTTAGTCTTTCCACACTGTGTTGTAGGTAGCAGCTGCAAAGTTCTCACTACTCTACTTCTTCACACCTAGTCACTATTGTGCTCTAATTCACCAAACTGTCATATCCTCATAAAATCCCATGTCCAGAAAAGTTCACTGGGAATAGAGGTATTACAGTGACAAAGAAAACAGTGACAAAGCCTGTGTTCACAGGAGTGTGCCTTCCTGTGTTCTGTACCAAACCTGTCTTGCATAGGACTGCAGGTAACAAATGGGACTGAAATGATCCATATATTAGCAGGTAGGGAAGCTGGGAAGTCGTCAATTTTCAAAACTTAACTCCATGAAACTTTTCCAGGTGTTATAACAACTTAAAAAATGTAGACAGAATACAACAGCACACACAACCAGAAGCAAGACTTTCTACATCCAAGCAATATTTCCAGAACAAAGTCTGTCATTATAAAAGCAATCAATAAAATTTAGAGAATCAATCATTTTGACAGATTCATAAATATAGCATGTAATTTTATTAAACCACTCTAAATGCAGCTAGAACCCAGCCTCAGAGGTCTCATCCCCACCCCACCCCCTTGGCTAGCCCTAAGCAGCCACCTGGCCCTGATTCCAGCAGGCTACTAAGCAAACCAAACCAGTTTTTCCTGAAAACACTTAGAGCTAGCTGATTTCATTTCTCAGGCCAACCCCCATGGATGGTCTGCACAATGTCAACTGCACTCTGATCTCATTCATCTACCTTTACCCTCACAAAAACATTAGAGACATATTTATACAGGCCAGAATTACATCAATAAATCTCCAACCCCAATATGTTTATTCAAACAACACACAACTCAGTTAATAAATTTACAAGCTGTATGAATAGATTAGGCAAATATATCACTACTCTACTCTATTGCTCAGCTAAGAAATCCTTAGCTACTTGTGGCTCCTCCAGACCACATGCATCTGCTCCATTTTGCACCTCTTCTCCTTAAGAGAATATAGATTTCATGTGAGTCATGTGGGGAATTCTGCCCGCGGTTCAGAATTGATGCAGGGACCTGGGGCCCAGAGTCTTTGGGAGCCTCTGTACAAGGACAGGCTGAGCTAGAAGAAAAGCTGAAGCCTCCAAAAATGATACAGGGAGATTGTATGAAACAAATGTTTCAGTACAGTCTTGAAGTCTTGTAGGGTAACTCATGTTCCCCGAAAATGGGGTCTAGGGGAATTTGGGTTAAATATCCTGGCTTGCCAAATTAAAAAAGCCTGAGAATAGGTTCATACTGTGTTTTTTTGACTTCTCTTGTTTGAATTATTTAATTATCAAAATGGGTGTGATTTTGAGTTTTGTGATTATTTTATTATTCCTCTGAGAGAGAGTTCAAGCTAAATGTATTTCTGGTTACTGGCTAAAGGACATGCTAATTTGGGAGAAAGACTTTATTTTTCTCCCTATAGAAATGGTGATTAGGCCCTGGACTCCTTCCAGTGTTATATGGATCCAATATGATAGAGGGAGATCCCCTGAAGTATTAGATTTAAGAGAATCAAAAAAGATGAAGATCCTTTATGCTATTCTTCTCATAGCATGAATGAAAACTTATGATTGGTTAGTATTAAAATTGGCTCAAAAAAAAACAAAAACAAAAAACAAAAAGATTTCACATGCTCAACAAGGAGCAAAATTTCATTCCTAACTACTCTGTGCACCCTACACAGACTAACAAAATCCATGCAGATATCTGGATGGTATTTAAATTCTGTTTTGAAATTTGAATTACAAGGGTAGAGTTTTGGTGAGATTCATCCTCAGACATACTGAACTGACTTGCTTGAACTCCTGATGACAAGGATTCAAGGTAATCTGGCCTCATTCAACATTTCAGAAGGATCCAATCAGAATTTAGATATCAGAGACTGAATAACAGTTGTCTGAGTGGCCTTCTTAAAGCCTAACCAACTCTCACATTTTCTCTATCCTCTCAGCCCCCCTTTAAAGAAATTTCAATGCCCATTTTCATCAGGAGGAAGTTAAGGAGAGTAATCATCTTGATTCACTGTGTTTGGGGGTCCACAGGTGGTTATTCTAGGTTGTCTTTTTAGGTAATTTACAAATGGTCATAATTTAAACAGGAAGGAAATAGCTAGTATTGTGTAGCCAGAATCTCATTTGGTAGAAATCTCTATAATTTTTACAACGTTGAAGTTATAATTTCTCTTTTTTTATTTCTTTTTTTTATTAACTTGAGTATTTCTTATATACATTTCGAGTGTTATTCCCTTTCCCGGTTTCCGGGCAAACATCCCCCTAATTCCTCCCCCTTCCCTTCTTTATGGTTGTTCCCCTCACCATCCTCCCCCCATTGCCGCCCTCCCCCCAACAATCTAGTTCCCTGGGGGTTCAGTCTTAGCAGGACCCAGGGCTACCCCTTCCACTGGTGCTCTTACTAGGATATTCATTGCTACCTATGAGGTCAGAGTCCAGGGTCAGTACATGTATAGTCTTTAGGTAGTGGCTTAGTCCCTGGAAGTTCTGGTTGCTTGGCATTGTTGTACATATGGGGTCACGAGCCCCTTAAAGCTCTTCCAGTTCTTTCTCTGATTCCTTCAACGGGGGTCCTATTCTCAGGTCAGTGGTTTGCTGCTGGCATTCGCCTCTGTATTTGCTGTATTCTGGCTGTGTCTCTCAGGAGCGATCTACATCCGGCTCCTGTCAGCCTGCACTTTGCTTCATCCATCTTGTCTAATTAGATGGCTGTATATGTATGGGCCACATGTGGGGCAGGCTCTGAATGGGTGTTCCTTCTGTGTCTGTTTTAATCTTTGCCTCTCTATTCCCTGCCAAGGGTATTCTTGTTCCCCTTTTAAAGAAGGAGTGAAGCATTCACATTTTGATCATCTGTCTTCAGTTTCATTTGTTCTAGGCATCTAGGGTAATTCAAGCATTTGGGCTAATAGCAACTTATCAATGAGTGCATACCATGTGTGTTTTTCTGTGATTGGGTTACCTCACTCAGGATGATATTTTCCAGTTCCAACCATTTGCCTACGAATTTCATAAAGTCGTTGTTTTTGATAGCTGAGTAATATTCCATTGTGTAGATGTACCACATTTTCTGTATCCATTCCTCTGTTGAAGGGCATCTGGGTTCTTTCTAGCTTCTGGCTGTTATAAATAAGGCTGCGATGAACATAGTGGAGCACGTGTCTTTTTTATAAGTTGGGGCATCTTGTGGGTATATGCCCAAGAGAGGTATAGCTGGATCCTCAGGCAGTTCAATGTCCAATTTTCTGAGGAACCTCCAGACTGATTTCCAGAATGGTTGTACCAGTCTGCAATCCCACAAACAATGGAGGAGTGTTCCTCTTTCTCTGCATCCTCGCCAGCATCTGCTGTCCCCTGAGTTTTTGATCTTAGCCATTCTCACTGGTGTGAGGTGAAATCTCAGTGTTGTTTTGATTTGCATTTCCCTTATGACTAAAGATGTTGAACATTTCTTTAGGTGTTTCTCAGCCATTCGGCATTCCTCAGCTGTGAATTCTTTGTTTAGATCTGAAACCCATTTTTTAATAGGGTTATTTGTGTCCCTGCGGTCTAACTTCTTGAGTTCTTTGTTTATTTTGGATATAAGGCCTCTATCTGTTGTAGGATTGGTAAAGATCTTTTCCCAATCTGTTGGTTGCCATTTTGTCCTAACCACAGTGTCCTTTGCCTTACAGAAGCTTTGCAGTTTTATGAGATCCCATTTGTCCATTCTTGATCTTAGAGCATAAGCTATTGGTGTTTTGTTCAGGAAATTTTTTCCAGTGCCCATGTGTTCCAGATGCTTCCCTAGTTTTTCTTCTATTAGCTTGAGTGTGTCTGGTTTGATGTGGAGGTCCTTGATCCACTTGGACTTAAGCTTTGTACAGGGTGATAAGCATGGATCGATCTGCATTCTTCTACGTGTTGACCTCCAGTTGGACCAGCACCATTTGCTGAAAATGCTATCTTTTTTCCATTTGATGGTTTTGGCTCCTTTGTCAAAAACCAAGTGCCCATAGGTGTGTGGGTTCATTTCTGGGTCTTCAATTCTGTTCCATTGGTCTATCTGTCTGTCTCTGTACCAATACCATGCAGTTTTTATCACTGTTGCTCTGTAATACTGCTTGAGTTCAGGGATAGTGATTCTCCCTGAAGTCCTTTTATTGTTGAGGATAGTTTTAGCTATCCTGGGTTTTTTGTTATTCCAGATGAATTTGCTAATTGTTCTGTCTAACTCTTTGAAGAATTGGATTGGTATTTTGCATTGAATCTGTAGATCGTTTTTGGTAAAATAGCCATTTTTACTATATTAATCCTGCCAATCCATGAGCATGGGAGATCTTTCCATCTTCTGAGGTCTTCTTCAATTTCTTTCCTCAGTGTCTTGAAGTTCTTATTGTACAAATCTTTTACTTGCTTGGTTAAAGTCACACCGAGGTACTCTATATTATTTGGGTCTATTATGAAGGGTGTCGTTTCCCTAATTTCTTTCTCGGCTTGTTTCTCTTTTGTGTAGAGGAAGGCTACTGATTTATTTGAGTTAATTTTATACCCAGCCACTTTGCTGAAGTTGTTTATCAGCTTTAGTAGTTCTCTGGTGGAACTTTTGGGATCACTTAAATATACTATCATATCATCTGCAAATAGTGATATTTTGACTTCTTCTTTTCCGATCTGTATCCCCTTGATCTCCTTTTGTTGTCTGATTGCTCTGGCTAGAACTTCAAGATCTATATTGAATAAGTAGGGAGAGAGTGGGCAGCCTTGTCTAGTCCCTGATTTTAGTGGGATTGCTTCAAGTTTCTCTCCATTTAGTTTAATGTTAGCAACTGGTTTGCTGTATATGGCTTTTACTATGTTTAGGTATGGGCCTTGAATTCCTATTCTTTCCAAGACTTTTATCATGAAGGGGTGTTGAATTTTGTCAAATGCTTTCTCAGCATCTAATGAAATGATCATGTGGTTTTGTTCTTTCAGTTTGTTTATATAATGGATCACGTTGATGGTTTTCTGTATATTAAACCATCCCTGCATCCCTACTTGATCATGATGGATGATTGTTTTGATGTGCTCTTGGATTCGGTTTGCCAGAATTTTATTGACTATTTTTGCATCGATATTCCTAAGGGAAATTGGTCTGAAGCTCCCTTTCTTTTTTGGGTCTTTGTGTGGTTTAGGTATTAGAGTAATTGTGGCTTCATAGAAGGAATTCGGTAGTGCTCCATCTGTTTCAATTTTGTGGAATAGTTTGGATAATATTGGTATGAGGTCTTCTATGAAGGTCTGATATTATTCTGCACTAAACCCATCTGGACCTGGGCTCTTTTTTGTTCGGAGACCTTTAATGCTTGCTTCTATTTCCTTAGGAGTTATGGGGTTGTTTAACTGGTTTATCTGTTCCTGATTTAACTTCAGTACCTGGTATCTGTCTAGGAAATTGTCCATTTCCTGCAGATTTTCAAGTTTTGTTGAATATAGACTTTTATAGTAAGATCTGATCTTTTTTTGAATTTCCTCTGAATCTGTAGTTATGTCTCCCTTTTCATTTCTGATTTTGTTAATTTGGACACACTCTCTGTGTCCTCTCCTTAGTCTGGCTAAAGGTTTATCTATCTTGTTGATTTTCTCAAAGAACCAACTTTTGCTTCTGTTGATTCTTTCTATGGTCCTTTTTGTTTCTACTTGGTTGGTTTCAGCTCTGAGTTTGATTATTTCCTGCCTTCTATTCCTCCTGGGTGTATTTGCTTCTTTTTGTTCTAGAGCTTTTAGGTGTGCTGTCCAGCTGTTGACATCTGCTCTTTCCTGTTTCTTTCTGCAGGCACTCAGCACTATGAGTTTCCTCTTAGCACAGCTTTCATTGTGTCCCATAAATTTGGGTATGTTGTACCTTCATTTTCATTAAATTCTAAAAAGTCTTTAATTTCTTTCTTTATTTCTTCTTTGACCAGGTTATCATTGAGTAGAGCATTGTTCATTTCCACGTATATGTGGGCATTCTTCCCTTATTGTTATTGAAGACCAGTTTTAGGCCGTGGTGGTCTGATAGCACACATGGGATTATTTCTATCTTTCTGTACCTGTTGAGGCCCGTTTTTTGACCAATTATATGGTCAATTTTGGAGAAAGTACCATGAGGAGCTGAGAAGAAGGTATATCCTTTTGCTTTAGGATAGAATGTTCTATAAATATCTGTTAAGTCCATTTGGCTCATGACTTCTCTTAGTCTGTCTACGTCTCTGTTCAATTTCTGTTTCCATGATCTGTCCATTAATGAGAGTGGGGTGTTGAAATCTCCTACTATTATTGTGTGAGGTGCAATGTGTGTTTTGAGCTTTAGTAAGGTTTCTTTTACGTATGTAGGTGCCCTTGTATTTGGGGCATAGATATTTAGGATTGAGAGTTCATCTTGGTGGATTTTTCCTTTGATGAATATGAAGTGTCCTTCCTTATCTTTTTTGATGAATTTTAGTTGAAAATTGATTTTATTTGATATTAGAATGGCTATTCCAGCTTGCTTCTTTGACCATTTGCTTGGAAAGTTGTTTTCCAGCCTTTCACTCTGAGGTAGTGTCTGTCTTTGTCTCTGAGGTGTGTTTCCTGTAGGCAGCAGAATGCAGGGTCCTCGTTGCGTGTCCACTTTGTTAATCTATGTCTTTTTATTGGGGAGTTGAGGCCACTGATGTTGAGAGATATTAAGGAATAATGATTATTGCTTCCTGTTATATTCCTATTTGGATATGAGGTTATGTTTGTGTGCTTTTCTTCTCTTTGTTTTGTTTTCAAGACGATTAGTTTCTTGCTTCTTCTAGGGTACAGCTTGCCTCCTTATGTTAGGCTTTACTATTTTTTTTTTCCTTTGTAGTGCTGGATTTGTAGAAAGATATTGTGTAAATTTGGTTTTGTCATGGAATACCTTGTTTTATCCATCTATGTTAATTGAGAGTTTTGCAGGATACAGTAACCTGGGCTGGCATTTGTGTTCTCTTATGGTCTGTATGTCATCTGTCCAGGATCTTCTGGCTTTCATAGTTTCTGGAAAAAAGTCTAGTGTGATTCTGATAGGTCTGCCTTTATATGTTACTTGACCTTTTTCCCTTACTGCTTTTAATATTCTTTCTTTATTTTGTGCGTTTGTTGTTTTGAGTATTATGTGACAGGAGGATTTTCTTTTCTGGGATTTTTGGGATTCCTCTCTGTAGGCTTCTATTTGTTCTCGAAGAGAGTTCTTCACGTCTTTCTTGAAGTCCTCCAGCATAATGATCAGATATGATTTTGAAACTAGATCTTGCTTTTCTGGTGTGTTTGGATATTCCGTGTTTGCTTTGTTGGGAGAATTGGGGTCTGATGATGCCATGTAGTCTTGGTTTCTATTGCTTGGGTTCCTGCGCTTGCCTCTTGCCATCAGATTATCTCTAGTGTTACTTTGTTCTGCTATTTCTGACAGTGGCTAGACTGTTCTATAAGCCTGTGTGTCGGGAGTGCTGTAGACCTGTTTTCCTGTTTTCTTTCAGCCAGTTATGGGGACAGTGTTCTGCTTTCGGGCGTGTAGTTTTTCCTATCTACAGGTCTTCAGCTGTTCCTGTGGGCCTGTGTCTTGAGTTCACTAGGCAGGTCACTTGCAGCAGAAAAGTTGGTCTTACCTGTGGTCCCGAGGCTCAAGTTTGCTTGTGGGGTGCTGCCTATGAGCTCTCCGAGGCGGCAGCAACCAGGAAGATCTGTGCCCCCCTTTCCGGGAGCTTCTGTGCACCAGGGTTCCAGATGGCATTTGGTGTTTTCCTCTGGCGTCAGAGATGTGTGCAGAGTGCAGTCTCTTCTGGTTTCCTAGGCTTGTCTGCATCTCTGAAGGTTTAGCTCTCCCTCCCATGGGATTTGGGTGCAGAGAACTGTTTATCTGGTCAGTCCCTTCAGGTTCTGGCAGTGTCTCAGACACAGCGGTCCTGCTGCTCCTGGGCCCTCCTCTACGGGAACCCAGAGGCCGTATACAGTTTCCTCTTGGGCCAGGGATGTGAGCAGGGGTGGGCAGTGTTGGTGGTCTCTTCCGCTCTGCAGCCTCTGGAGTGCCCACCTGACCAGACAGTGAGGTATCTCTCCCATGGGGTTTGGGAGCAGAGAGCTGCTGCAGGCAGGGATCCGCGGGTTTGGGACTCCTGGTAACCACCGGAAGTGCCCGGTCCTAGAGGAATTTTGCCTCTGTGTGTCCTGAGTTCACCAGGCAGGTCGCTTGCAGCAGAAAAGTTGGTCTTGCCTGTGCTCCTGAGGGTCAAGTTTGCTTGTGGGGTGCTGCCTACGAGCTCTCTGCGAAGGCAGCAACCAGAAAGATCTGCGCTGCCCCGAAGTTATAATTTCTTACATTGGTAAAGATTTTATTTTCATACAAATTTAAGGTTTTCATTGGTATGGGTTTCTTCTATTGATAGAAAAATTTAAGATTACAAAGCTTAGCCTCATTCCTTCTGTAAACTGCCATTACAAACTTTTTTTAAGTGATTAAACATATGAGTCAGTTAATGGCCAAATGACAAACTCATTACTCTGAATTACTCATAAGGGTGTTTTCAAGGTATTTCATTCTGACATGTCTGAAAGTAGTTAAGGCTTAACAGTTCAGATATACTTTACATATATTTCAAAAATGTCAGAAATCCAGTATGTGACATTTAATGTTATTTAATCCACTTGCTGTTAAATCTGCTCGTGACAACACCTCTTAGATTCAAAGAAGAAACTGAGCATCACTGGAGTTGCTCCAGTTGTGGCAAAACAGCCACAAGGCCAGAATTGCCTCAATTCATCTACAGACAAAATATTATCCAGAAAATGGGAAACTATGCAGAATAGTCAACTGATAACCTCTGAAATGAAAAGGGCAATCAGTTCTTCAAAATTCTGCTTAATTAATGTCTGTTGGATGATCCTGGGACAGAAGGCTACAGACTGATGCTCCAACATGATGAGGAAAGAGCGACTCTCCAGGTCATCAGCTGTCTCTGTAAATTGGAATCAGGGCCAGCCAACTGATTAGGGCAAGCCACAGGGGATGGTCAATACCTCTGAGGATAGCCCCTAAACAGATTTAGTGTGGTTTCTTAAAACTACATGCTACATACAAATATTACTCTAAGGAACAAAAAAAGCATTTAGAAATAAGTAAAATTTAATTTCTAAATGAGTTTACTGACTGAATATTTAGTTGTCCCTTAGAAAATGAAATCTACCCAATTATTTTAAAAGGTACTTTACACAATAGACTTATGGTTCCTTAGATAAAAGAAAATGTAGATAGTAATTTGTTTTCTAAAGCACCATATGCTGTGGTGGGAGAGGATCCCTTGGCAGGTTCATGTTGCATCACTCCTCACCAAGGTACCAACCCTAGGACAGATTTAGTATGAAAGGAAGTTTTGGTGGGGGAAAGGGGGCATGGAAAGAGAAGGTGAGAATAGAACAGTAGTAGAAAAAGGGAGGGGGACAGAAAGAAGGAAGAGGAGGAAAAGAAAAGAAAGAAGAGAGGGGGTAAGAGGCTGGCTATGAACTTGTGGAGAGACAGGGTAGGGGGAAGGAAAGCCCAGAGAGAGACAATTGAAGGAGGGGACAGAGAGGGTAAAGAGAGATCAACAGCCCTTTTTATAGCGAGACAGGCTTCTACTTCTACCTGGCTGTTGCTGGGCAGAGCCTAGAATGAATGATAATATAGTAACAGCTAGACATTCCAGCATTTGGAAAGTTGAATGAGAATTTAATAAACACATACATGCTTCATTCTGTGTAAGCAATAAATAAAAGTAAAACTCAAGAAGTTAATGAAAAAATGGTTAAAATCCTTACCAGTAAGCTATACTAATGAGATGAAATTCTCCTGATGCAGAGACAAAATTATGTTTTTTAAGTTAGAGGAACTAGAAATAGTTAACAGTTGAGGTCTATTCAGATCAGTTTTCTAGACAGATGAATCTAGCTAGAGTTCTCAGCTGTAAATTATTCAATGTCCTAGTTACCCCCTTTCATATAGATGAAGAGTGTTCTACTCCTCTCTATTCAAGGAGGACACTTGTGGCTAGATTGTCCTAAGCAAAATATTTTTGTTAGGGTCTGCATCACTGTGAGTGGGTTATGTGTAGCTTGCTTGCAGTAATAAACTCCCAAATCCTCTGCCTCTACTCTGCTGATTTTGAGTGTGAATCTTTGCCTGACCCACTGCCACTGAACCTGTCAAGTGTACCAGATGACCATGTAGACAGTAAATAAAAGAGGAGTTGTGAAGACTGGCCTAGCCTCTGTAGGAGTCAATTCAAATAGGTGTTTCCATCAGTATGTAAGAGTCTCTGACTTGACTTGTAAGAGATGAAGACTGATTGTTCAATGGTAACTGACAAAGTGAGTGGAGTCTGGGTCATCACAGCATCACCAATGATTCCTGGATTTATAATAAATAATGCAAAGTCATGTAGAATCTTCCAAAGCAATCTTCCTAATCTTGTGATTTCTACCATGTTATTATTCCTTGAGATCCTAGTGTGTGTGTGTTTGTGTGTGTGTGTGTGTGTCTGTGCGTGTTTGTGTGTGTGTGAGAGAGAGAGAGAAAGAGAGACAGAGACAGAGACAGAGAGAGACAGAGACACAGAAAAAGACACAGAGACACAAACAGAGACACAGAGAGACAGAGAGAGACAAAGACAGAGAGACAGACAGAGAGAGATTTAAAAAAATATATTAAATGCTTTTGCAGAAAAAGTGAGTTAAAGGTCTAGTCTATATCAATCTCATCTATGTCATAATCTTCATCTTAGCACAGCTTCTGTGTCATCTGGAATTTCTCATTATCACACAGTTAAACAACATGTGCTCATTTTGTAGAGCAAGGCATGCCTAAACACACATGAACAGCACACCTTGGCAGCCAAAGCTCACCTTCTATCCCCCATATTTTCCTTCATCACCTTCACCATCTTACCCAAAATTGAAAGTAGCAGAAACAGGAAAGGCACATGATTTTGAAGAGATGAACTGAACTAAGGGAAGTAACCAGTGAAGGCAACGTGACAGTTGAGATTTCATCTCAGGGCAGCAAAGAAAGGACCTCCCTAGGGAGCAATATGCAAATACCCTGGTCTGGATGGCAGAGTGCATACAAGGGGCAGTTATGTGGTTATTCTACATAAATTTGAAAAGTAAACCAAAAAGTTCTTCTTTTTCAGAAGTGAAATTAGTAAAACAAAACATGCTGACTGATTAGGAGACTAACAGAATGCTTAGTGACTGACAAAGTCATTCAAATCAATTGTAAATATGGAATAACAGAATATTCTCATTCAGCTTGAAATTCTCTCAAATATTAAATATATTCAAACAATTAAAATGCAGAGAACTAATGGAATGTACCGAGGACACACAGATAATTACTTTCAAAGATGAATTGATCACCCAGAACTTTGTGCTCATAGGATTTAATTTAATTTACCACCAGAATATATAAAGGTAGAAAATCATTCAACATTATCTTCTATTTATTGACTGTATTATTAGTATTAGAAAATAGACATTAAGTAACAAACAAGGGAACTTACTTAAGTGTTTAATGTGTTTCACAAGGAATTTTTACAATAAGCATTACCATGTATATTACATTCACAAATATAAATATATCTGCATTGCCATATGTACCATACATAAATATTTTCATAGTATTGAAATCTTCTCTTTGATCAATATCTCTTATGTTTATATACTATAAATATCAATATTCTTGATGTCATTGCATATCATGCATGTTTTAGTGATTAAATCTCATTTGAAGGAAATCATGTAGCACACATACTTCAGTGACAAATTTTAATTTTAGAATATAACTATATTTCAAAGTTTCATTCATGATCTGTGAATAAAAAAGTAATGTGCCTCCATTGCTGGCTCCTCCAGTAATGATCAAGTTTATTCTGTCATATGAATATTGCAATTTTCAACCTTGAGAAGTTATAAATAAAGATACTATGAATATTTTTAAGCAGATTACATGTGAACAGGTAGCTCCACTTATTTTGAGTAGATTCCTGAGTATATTTGGCTTCTTTCATTTAAGATATTATGATAAAGTCAGTTTGAGCTTGTTAACTGAAGATTGCTTTCTGTAGCAGTGTCAACTTTTTGAAATGTATACGCTTCTCTATGTCAGTATGATGTACATTCTCTTATAGTTACAAGAGTTATGTTGCCATTGCATACTTACTTTAATATTTGGTTTGTTTTCTATTACAATGGATAGACTATGCTCCAAGGTATAAATGCAGATACACTACCTGAAGCAAGGGCAATGGGTCAAGAACAGTTTCCATACTTCCTTAGCAACAGTTTCCAGACTTCCCCAGCAACAGTTTCCAGACACTCACACCCCAGGAATGGCTATGGAATGTCTCTAGAGATGGAGCTAACAGATTAAGATAAAAATCATCGACCCTGGAATTCTCCTAAGGTGCTTTAAATTAAGCCCATGAGGTCACTTGGTCACCTCCATCTTGGAATAAGAGACCCCCAAATGGTGAACTTCAACAAAATAAAATGCTCTCTGCTTTTACATACTATTTGAATCTTGGTACTATTTTTCAAACAACCATGGACCATCATAATATGAGACCTTATGCCTAGTCTTCTTGCTAGTTTCTATGGCATATTTGAGTGTTATCACTAGGAAGTATACTCTTTTCTGAAGGGAAAATCTGAAGCATTGGATATGGAGGGAGGAAAAAGAAAAAGGTAACTGTTGTTTGGGATGTATTGTATGAGAAAAGAATGATTTTTAAATTTGTTTTATAAATTTTATGTCACTTATTCAAAAGATAAAAAATTTTCTCTTTAATTTCTATTCTTTTCTTTATTTTTTATTTTATTTATTCATTCTACTTATTCGCTGTACATTCCACTTACCGCTCCCCTCCTGGTCATCATCTCTCACAGTCCTTCACCCTGTGAAGGACTTCCCTCTTCTCTGAGCAAGAGAGGCTACCCCTGGAAATGCCCCCACCCTGGCACTTCAAGTCTCTGTGAGGCTAGAAGGATCCTCTCCCACTGATATCAGACAATACAGCCCATCTAGAAGAATATATCCCACAAACAGGTGGGAGCTTTTGAGTTTTTGGGATAGCTCATGCTCCAGGTCTTTAAGACACACATGAAAAGAATGACTTGAAGTCAAACTATGGATCTAGCTAATAACCTGTGTTCTGCTTGCTATTCCAAGAGATAGTTCTGTCCGTGTCCTGTTTGCTTGTGTGTGTGTGTGTGTGTGTGTGTGTGTATGTTTGTGTCTGTGTGTGTCTGCATGTGTGCGTCTGTGTATGTGTCTGTCTGTCTGTCTGTCAGTTCTCCAAGCAATTGTTTTTCTTTATCCAAAAAAAATTCTCTGGATAGCTCATCTCTTACAGAACACAGGGCCAATCTTTTATTTAACATTATCAATTCAGTCATTTACTCCAAAATTAGCTCTTTAGATTCATGATTCATATTGGATCCTTATATTTTTCATAGTTGAGAAATTGTATATCTTTGAATTGAAGTATTTAAATATTTTTCCATAGCCTGGAGGTCCTAACATTTATCATTTTGCTGAGATATTAGCCATACCATTGATTCATGTACCCCTCCTGCCTAGGATTATTATGAAGTCATTAAATTTAACAGACCACACATTCCTGGGAGGAATGTGAAAATGTGTACATTATTACTCAAACAAAACTTTTGTCCACAGCAGTCATCTACACTCATGGAGCTCACACAATGGTCCTGTCCCGGGAGCAGGAACAAAGTCATTCTGTCCCCAACAAGGCCACATTGTGCTTAGCAAAAAACCTATTCTTAGTGATAGAAGACTTATTCAAACAAGATGAAAGCTACTCCAAAAATATCACACTTTCTAATCCCTCCCAAGTAGTGCTAATCTCTGACAACCAAACATTCAAACATATGAGCCTCGGCAAGGGTGGGGAGCATTCTTATTGATAACACCACATAAAGCTATATCCCTTCCGTCTTCCCTTTCCTCCTCCATCTTTCCTTGCTATTCTTACTTCCTTTCTCAGCTTATTATTTTTACATATATATGCACAAATCTAAAGTTATGATTAAACTACTACAAATGAAGGAGAATTCACACAATAAACAAGTATAAAAATTGATCTGTAGTGAAGAGAAGGTTAAAACTTGTCTAGAAAAATGCGATGAACTTGAAAACGGACAGGGAAAAGAGCAATACAAATAAATACCTTCTGATGAATCAACAGGTTTGAACTCTCCTAACCAGCACTATTTAAAGGTCAAATGAAGCTTCATTTGAACCCATTTAAAGGAAAGTTGTTCAGCCTCTGGTATCTTTTTTTTTTTCCCTTGAGGATGAGGTTTTTTTATTTTATTTTATCTTTATTAATTTGAGTATTTCTTATTTACATTTCGATTGTTATTCCTTTCCCGGTTTCCGGGCGAACATCCCCCTAACCCCTCCACCTCCCCTTCTTCATGGGTATTCCCCTCCCCATCCTCCCCCCATTACCACTCTCCCCCCAACAATCCCGTTCACTGGGGATTCAGTCTTGGCAGGAACAAGGGTTTCCCCTTCCACTGGTGCTCTTACTAGGATATTCATTGCTACCTATGAGGTCAGAGTCCAGGGTCAGTCCATGTATAGTCTTTAGGTAGTGGCTTAGTCACTGGAAGCTCTGGTTGTTTGGCATTGTTGTTCATATGGGTCTCGAGCCCCTTCAAGTTCTTCCAGTCCTTTCTCTGATTACTTCAACGGGGTCCTACTCTCCATTCAGTGGTTTGTTTACTCCTGGCATTCGCCTATGTATTTGCTGTATTTTGGCTGTGCCTCTCAGGAGAGATCTACATCCGGTTCCTATCGGCCTGCACTTCTTTGCTTCATCCATCTTATCTAATTGGGTGGGTGTACATGTATGGGCCACATGTGGGGCAGGTTCTGAATGGGTGTTCCTTCTGCCTGTGTTTTAAACTTTGCCTCCCTATTCCCCGCCAAGGGTATTCTTGTTCCCCTTTTAAAGAAGGAGTGAAACATTCGCATTTTGGTCATCTTCTTGAGTTTCATGTGTGCTGTGCATCTAGAGTAATTCAAGCTTTTGGGCTAATAGCCACCTATCAATGAGTGCATACCATGTGTCTTTTTCTTATCCCCACTTGACCTGACAGTTTGACTTACTTCACTGCACTCACCAGGAGATTTGCATATTGCTTCTCCTTAGAGAGGCCCACCCAGGCAAGTCTAAAATAAATGTCAAGGTGGAAATTTGCGTCTCCTGACCATAATTCCTCAGTTTATTTCAAAATGAAATATCGCGTTCTGCTCCTACAGCTACTCATATTGGAGGGTCCTGGTAAAGGCAGAGAAGAGAAAGCTGAAAAATGGGAATACAGGGTGAGCTCAGGGTTGTCCATGATGGGATTTGTGTGTGTGTATGTATGTGTGTGTGTGTGTGTGTGTGTGTGTGTGTGTGTTGGAAGTGCCAACAAAATAATAAATATGCTATATGAGATAATAAACAGTCACTCATTATGATTGTAAATGACCTTGTCCTTATTTCAGATGTGAGCAATGACATTACAATGATCTATGATCAACTCTCCCTTCTGTCACTCCTAGAGAGCCAGATTATATTGCCGTGTGTACAGTGATAGAGTCATCTATATGAACTAGTTTCTGCAGAACCCAGACCAGGACACACAGGGCCTTGTCCACAGAATTTAGAATAGTTTTTCTGGAGTCCAACATAGGTTCAGTGGCAGAAAATCAGGGACAGAATTCATACTGTAAATCTGTAAGGTGGAGCCTGAGGACTTGGGAATTTATCAATACATTCAGCTTGCACACTTTCCTGTGGTTATGAATGCAAACCATTCTACTTGTTATAGCCAAGCTGCCACATGTATTGCCTGTCTAAGGACGAAGTCAAGAGATTCCATCTGCCAAAAAAATCCAAATTACATTAGCAAAATTATCTACCTATTATCTCATAACTGAGTTATTTTCTGCTTTGAATGTAAACATTACTTCATATCCATCTAGGAGTATAGCTCAATTTATATTGCATTTTTGTGTATTTGCCTATTATACTCACTGACCATTGCTTGTCTTGGAGATTACCTTGTTCATTATATCACTTATTCATTCACTAAACTATTGATTAAACACTGGTTGAATTTTAGGATTTTTTTCTCTAGAATTCAGAAAAGAAAAAAACATTACTCTTTGGTACAGTTTGGATGTTGTTCATCCTCCAAAGTACTACTTGTTAAAGATCTAGACTCTAAGGTAATTAGTTTAGAAAAATTAGGATATTTAGGAATTTAGGCTATTGGAATTTATCTCCAAAGGGGATCATTTGAATACTATGTGTTGCTCTGCCTATGATTTCATCACAGCTCTGACTATAGAACTATTGTAGCCTGATTACTTATATCATATTCCAGGATTTTATGTCTCCACATCATGAAGGTAAATATTTACTGGAAAAGCACCACTGAGATGTTTGAGAATTTGTTCCCTGGATTTCCTATGAAGATACATAATAAACATTGGCTTCCAAATTGTGATGAGACAACAGCCTAACAAACCAGCTTACTAGTCCACCTTGGTGACTAAATGGCTTTCTGAGAAGTCCCTTGCAGAGCTACGGAAGAGTTACTGTCATCAGATTCACAAGCTCAGCACAGTTCCTCATAGCAAGCCTCTATTTTTTATGGTTTTAAGTCTATAACAACATAAAAGTGAACAGGACTTATGTCACCCCCTAGTGTCAAAACAACAGAACTGGCTGCAGGGTGGCCTAACAGAATCTGAAAGTCTTTTGTGGACTCGGTCCCAGATCATGTCAGGCATGCTGCTGATCTTGTAACCTGCTATCACTCAGGAGAGAATGCCCTTACCTGTTACAGTTTGGCAGGCTTTACTATTCAATGATAGCCTAGTCTGTGAAGGGATTACACTATGATTTGTGTACAAGTCTCATGCCATTTCTGAAACTGGATGCAAATGCCATATTCCAGGACTGTAGGTTAAAGGGTTTGGGGCCTCTTTTTATCAAGGGAATCTTGTTTCTTATGGTGACTAGCATTAGAGGGACAGATGGAGAGACTCTCCCCATAGAAAAGCATATTCTCTGTGAGGGAACCAATGTAGCTCTGATAAGTTCAGATTTTTAAAGTTACTGTTTTTTTCTGAATAACTAAGAAAAGCCAATTTTTCAGCTGCTTCAGATTTTGCCACATGCTGGTTGTACAAAAACTGAGCCTACTGCATGGGACCTCTGAAATGTCTGGTCACAACCTGTGAAGGAGTCAGTCCCTGTACGGATACAGCAATTCTTAAGAAAGTCATTGTGTGCAATATTCGGAACAGAAAGCTAGCAGAACTACTGAGTTAAGGGTTAGCTTGATTCTTTCTGACCATTGCTTGGCAGACTTACCCATGTCATTTATCATTAGAGCTTCAAGGAAAATAAAAGTAGGTGACTGTGGAACTCTGAGCTTTGAAGTATAACACATCTTGCACACGCCACATATGCTCTCCTTTCACTTACATACACATTTCTCCACACACACTAAATTCTCTCTTCCTTCCCTGTTCAGATTCTTCACTCATACTTCATTACCCAATAAAAACAATTCACAGGCTCACATAGACAAGTAAACAGGATCCATCATTTTGCTGCATAAAAGAAACACCTAAGCACCAAAAATAGACACTACCTCACAATAAAGAACTGTGAAAGTATTTTACAAGCAAACTTCCCAAGAAAAATGTTGGAATAACCATTCTAATATCCAATAAAATAGACTTTCAACCAAAAATAATCAAAAGAGACAGGGAATAACACTTTGTACCCATCAGAGAAAAAAATCCACTAAGATGAAGTCTCAGTTCAGAAAATGAAGGATGGTAGCCCAACCCTACTGGATTCTACAATCCTACATCCTCATCTTCAGTGGGATGCCTTGAGTTCAGCCTAGTGTCTGTCTGTGGTCTCTGCATCTGTTTTTGTAAGTAGCTGCCTCCCTGATGATGATTGTGCTAGGTACTCATCTATGAGTATAACAGAATATCATTAGGATTCATCTCATTTACTTTCTTCCTTTTATATCTAGTCATGTTTAATTCTGTCTAGGTTTCTGGGATATCGGATCTCACAGGAGAATCAATTACTCAGATGATAAATATTTTTGGAAGAGATCTATTACCCCAATCCTATATTCTCACTGCAGAGCTGGAGGGATGACTCAGCAGTTAGGAGAGGGCACTGCTCTTGCAGAGAAAACAAATTTGATTCGCAAAACCCATGCCACACCTTCAAACATGTGAGCATGAGAAATGAATTTTCATTCAAAGCAACACACCTGGAAAACAAAAATTTACAGAAGACAGAGACATGGACTGAGCAACTAGTCAGCCCAACATCTGGTTTCTGCTTCCCATGGGGGTTTTTGTTATGGCTTGTATCACTGTGGGGTGGGTATTCATTATGCTGTTGACAGTAATAGAGTCCAAAATCTTCAGGCTCCAGGTTTCTGATGGTGAGAGTGAAATCTGTACCAGATCCACTGCCACTGAACCTCGATGGAGTTCCAGATTGCAAAGTTGACCCAGAGTAGATAAGAAGCTTATTTGCTTTCCCAGGTTTCTGTTGATACCAGGCTAAATACTTGCTAATGCTCTTACTTGCCTTGCAATTGATGGAAACACTTTCTCCAGGAGAGGCAGCAAGATTAGATGGAGACTGGGTCATCTGGACATCACACTGTATACCTGGAATTGTACAATTGAAAATAAATCCTGACAGTTAATATTATATTAGCCTACTTATCCTGAACGCTCAGGTGTTAGTGAACATCCTCGCTGGGTAAATTCCCATTTTTTTACCTGATGTCCAGAGCAGAAGAAGCCCCCAAAACTGAATCTGGACCCTCATATCTAAATTGTGTCCTGACATGGACTGATCTCTGCACTGGGTATGATCCACCTATTAAATGGATCTCAGAGTGATGCACTGTTTTGGGCACATGCAAATCAGCAGGGGGTGGGCACAGATATGCATAGCTAAAAGGTTATTTCAGCCAAGTTACCCCAAGTGGAATCTTTTCCTATGTAGGAAAGCTCTATCTGAAGATGACTTATTCGATTCTGGCATCAAAATTTATTCATTTATTGGTGAATTCATGTAGTCTAGATTTCTCTCCTATTTTTATATAATATTTTGATATAAATAAAAGGAAAATTCAGTAGCCATGTTTTCTCTGGGTCACCTGTCCCCACCCTTGAACAAATAACTGCATTTTACTGTACATTATGGCTTAAATTATACTTCCTTATAGCTTCACATACTGGCTATTAATTTTGTAAACATGAATATGCATTGAAGAAACTATAACTGAAGAAGAAAGTGGTAATGAGAATGCCCAGGCCATTCAACTGCTAACTTTTAGGTATGCTCTTAATTTTCAAACTTTTACTAATACTTTGACAATTTCGTATACTACATTTACACAATAAACTCTAATTATTCATTTCATAAATCTTCCATCTCCATTGTCAAACAAACAATCCCTGGAATGCTCTTCCATTCAGATTCTTTCTAAGAATCAGGATGTTTGGTTAGGGTTTGTGCTCAACTCTGTTTAACTGGTGCTATGTGTTAAATTGAAATTGTGCATGGAATCATGTTGGGGCTACCAGTTGGTTCACAGCTGAAGGAATCAGCTCCTCTTCTCTCTAAATCTATCAGTAATAAGTAGATAAGCAGTATTAGTTAAACATAATTTTGTGAAGCCATTTTTTATTTGATGAAATGAAATTTTTGCATACATAGAAATGAGTACTAGAACACAGAATTATAAGAACATAAAGACTGAGACTCATGATATGAGCTAACAAAATGTAATATAATAATATAAGTTCCAAAAAAGGGAAAACAATGGCACCTAGAATTTTTGACTTTCAGAATATAAAACATTGGTTTAAAATTTTTCATTATAAAAATGTATAGACTTTGACATATTGATAGAGCAGCAAGAAAGACAAATATCACTTAATCAAGTACCTGTGGCAAAGGGATTCATCAAAAATGTTGTCTCATAGTCATACATTATTCTCTTAATGTTCAAATTAATTATTTATGTCACCTTTATTTTTATCTTAGGATATAAAATTATGTTTCACGCATTATCATTTTGTTGTCACAGTTTACAATTTTTCCAATGAATGAAACCTCTGACTTAGTACTATGTGACTTACTTTAGTAGCTTCAATCATCATCTTTTCTATAGTCACTATTTCCCTGAACTCAGATCCTAGGACTGGATAAGCAAAGACTGTGGTTCACTTAGACAACCTGCAGTTAATTTTGTGCAAGTGGTCTCAAGATAATGATCTTTATCCATTGTAAATTACCATTTGCTTTGTGATGACAGGGAAGAAAGATCTGTGAGGATGAAAATACAGTAGTAGTACTGGTAGTATACCAGGGACATAATATGTGTATGCCTTTTCAGATTCTGCAAATGGAGATCACTGCACAAACACTGAGAGTACTGGTGAATACAATATATCCTAAACCACCTTGTTTCAACTATGGCTCACAGACATTTCATATTCTTATACATGTAACATTCATAAACACTCACACAAACACACACTCAAACACACACACACACACACACACACACACACACACACACACACACACACCCCTAATTTTCTTCTGTATAGTATCTACCGAACAATGTCAACATGGTAAGGTGACTCATCAAAAAAATAGAAGGATTGTTAACAAGACAAAATGACCTGATAAAGCAAATCACCATGTGATCTACTTATGTTGGACAGATAGATAGTAGGAAAACAAATTAATGTGTCTTTCATTTGTTATGGAAAAAAGCATCTAATTATTAATTCTTATCATGAAGTTTAGACTCAGGTCTGTTCAAAGCATTTGACTCTTCATGGCTCCAGCTGCAAGGTACATTGAGTCACCATCTTAGTTCTATGAAGCTAGAGTCTTGCAAAGAGAAACAGCTTGTTAGGAACTGAAACATTTTGAGGGAGAAAACAATGACCTTTTTTGATTAAAGAGGACAGAGTAAAGAAAGATCCTTCAGTTTATAGGCAGGCAATTTTTGATATTGAAATTTATATACATGGAGATGATATAAGTATGTAAGTTGTGCCACAGAAAATCAAGCAATTCCTCCACAATAAAAGCAGTGAGACTATTAACTAAACACACTACTGTTAATATACACAAAAGATCACAAATATCGAGAAAAAATTCTTGGAATCAAACTAAAATGTCTGACCTGCTCTATATAATACTGAAGAATTAACTAACTAGAATTCAGCAAAATGTCATATTTAAAATTGAAATAAAACTGTAATCAGAAAATTATCCATTTCTATGATGAAACATCTTCAAACAAAATAGCCAGATCACAAATAAGGAAAAGAAGAAATTAAATAAATTCTTGTCCAGGCATGGTGGTGCACGTCCTTAGTCCCAAAACAAATGCAAAAACAAGTGAATCTCATTGAGGTCAAGACCATTATTTTCTGAAGGAGGTGGTTCTGATGCTTTGATTGGAAATCTATGTGTAAACCCTAAAGTTACTGGATGTTAAATGGTGTTTGATCAATCAATAAAGATGCCAGTGGCCAATAATTGGGAAGAAGAGGTGGGAATTTCAGGTTTCCACAGGGGAGGGAAAAGACATAGAGAGAATGAAGAAATTTGCCATATATCAGAGGAGAGAGAATCACCAGCAATGTGAGACCTTGGGGAAGTGACCATTGGCCATTTCCCCAGGTCAGAGATTAGAAGCATAACTAAGTTAAGGACATATTTAGAGTGTTGAGAAGGAGCAGTGGGAAGGGCAAGCTGCCTGAGGGAGACTTAGAAGACCCCAGCCAGTGAGCCATAAGGCAGGTTTAAAATGAGCTCTCTCTCTCTCCCTCTGTCTCTCTCTCTCTCTCTCTCTCTCTCTCTCTCTCTCTCTCTCTCTGTTTGTGTGTGTGTGTGTGTGTGTATGTGTGTGTGTGTGTGCGCGCGCGCACGCGCGTGTGTGTTTGTGTGTTTCATTCATGGTCCTAAGGGAACTTGGGTGGGGCTTATATGTCCCACCCAGAACTAACAGTGGGACAGATAAAAAGCTACACACTATACTTGTCTCAGTAAAAAGTTTCAGTCCAGCTATTGCTATATAGTCAAGGTCTATCTCAAAACACAACAAAGAAAGACAGAGGAGGAGGAAAAAGAGGAGAGAAAGAAGTAAAGAAATACACAAAATTAAAAAAAAAAGAAAGCTCATCAGTATCACAGAAAATGGTCAGGAAACATTGTAGAAATAAAACAATACTCCAATTTATATGAAGTTTAAGTTAGAGAAAATTCAAATAATTATGAAACAGGTCAGAGTTCCAGGTAAGTGGTGGATGATTGACAGTGGGAGGGGGTGCATCAGGGGAGTCAGGTACATTCTGAAGTTCCACCTGTAATATGAATATACATGAAAACGGACACAATGGCACATGTATGGTTTTTGCCCTTTGCTGTGTCTTTTATGTAATTATTTAAAAGATGGCAAAAGTCTCAATAATTTTATAAAAATTGAACAAAGAAGCGTTTACTGAATAGTTATAGAAACTCAGTATCTATAAGATCCATAGGCAAGTGCTAAATAATTAAAAAATTGTTAGAAAAAATGTAATAAGTAACTTTTAAATGCCTATTCCTTTTCCTGTTTAGATAGCATAGATTTTTTCCTTCATTTTTTCTTTA
Organism: Rattus norvegicus; assembly: GCF_021556685.1. Lineage (NCBI taxonomy): Eukaryota > Metazoa > Chordata > Mammalia > Rodentia > Muridae > Rattus > Rattus norvegicus. The sequence continues at coordinate 98,827,340 of NC_141537.1, read as the reverse complement.
AACATAGAAATTATTTCATGCTCTTTTGCTCATGCAGAAAAAAAATCGCTATTTACATTTGCACCCCACTCAGGATTTTCATATTGTTCCATAGAGGTCCATCCTCTATAAATCTGAGATTAAAGCTCAAATCTAATGTGGCATGAATGACATAGACTTCCTAGGTCAACTGCCCCAAACAAGGTGTCTGTTACAGCTCATTTACCTGCTAATGTTCTAGAACTTAAGTAAGGGCGTGGACAAGGAAGGAGATGGTGCAGGATACTGAGCAGGATACTATACTCCTACCAGTGATGGTTTAGTCTGCATGTAAGATCTCTTTCAGAATAATAAGTATTTAGATTTGCAGAACTGAATATGATAAAAAGCAAGCAAGAGCCTCTTTCCTGGGAAGAAATTATTTCAGTGAAACTGGCTTTTATCTTAGACGAGTGATAGTAAGTATTAAATAGATATGAAATATTTTCAAGTTCTTGATAAACTTTGGTTCAGTGGTGAATTCTTGTGTAGAAATTCTAAACAGAAAAGGTTCATTTGTTCTAAAACTACACAAAACTCCCAATGCATGGTAAATTGTAATAGTATAGGCAGCAGGCAGGCCTGGCTCTCACAATCCTATCAAAAAAATTCCACTTCAGAATTCCCAAGCACAGAGCCGGCTGTCATTTTTTTCTTTTATTGGATATATTTTTATTTACATTTCAAATGTTATTCCCTTTCCCAATTTACCAGAGATAAGCCCCATATCCCATGCCCATCCTTTTCTTCTTCCACCTTCACAACCCATCCCTGACAATCCCCTACACTGGGGGGTCCAATCTTGACAGGACCAAGGACTTCTCCTTCCATTGGTGCCCAAGCTGTCATTATATTACATCATCTCACAGTGGGAGGCTAATGACGGGTAGCTTACTGCTCTCTAGGAGTTACTCCAATATCATAGGGTCATTACCACAGACTCAATGTCCAGGCTTTTATGACCTTGCTCCTCTTACATAGCACCTGAATGGAGAGCCCAGGGCATCAGCTCCTTTGGAGGAAATATTTTCAGATTCCATGTAAGGTCACAAGTGAATATTGTACTTATTTGCTGTGAAAAGCCATTGTTAGTTTGGATTCTGCAATACAGTTTTAAGTACAATGTGCATTTCTGAATAAACCTAATTTTAATTCTGTGATCAAAATACAGATTGGGTCATCCCAAATTGTCTATGAAAATTGTTGATAAACAGACTTGAAATAGATTAATGAATGACTACACACCATCAAGAGAAAACTGAGAGACTTTTAATAGTCCAAATAGTACGGGGGTCTACATAAATTCCCAATAATTGGAGATAGGCCCTGAAGATGCTACAACTGTCAAAAAGGATGTGTACCTTCCACAATATTGACAGAAAAAAAAAAAAAAACTTTCCAAGAAGAAATGTGAGGCTAAGCTGCCTCACCTGTTCTTACAGGTATCTCCGCATGCTGAACAGTGTTTCTTTTCACACAAGGTTTGAAGCTTACTGGGAAGTTTTAGTGAAGTGCCCAGAGAAGCTCTGCTATGTACAAAAGTGTCTACCTCTTCAGCACAATTGTTCAAACATTCCAGCGCTTTCTGTGATTTCTCAAGAACGAAGGTTTTTGCATCTGAAGCATGGGAAAGCAAGGATCACTTGTGATTCAAAAAGGAATTCCACATTTTATCAAAGGATGATACTGATGCCAGAAGGACTCTCCAGGGAGGCAGGAGAGTTAAGTGCTAGACAGTTCATGTCAGGGGGCAACATATAAGTCTTCCCTGGTGGCTGTGCCCCAGGTGGACACAATTGACAACATATTTGTGGGAGACGGTTCTGTGCTGCTTGTTCCTGAGGCCCCTGAAGCCCTCAACAGGGAAGGAAGTTATTCTCGGGTCACAGAAGATTTTTCAGGAAGGCAGGACAAACCCAGGGCCAGACAACTGTGTGCTTTCACTTTTATTATAAAATATATTTCTACACCCTATTCTATCAGAAAAATATAAAAACTATATAAGAATTAGAAATGGAAAACAATTAACTCCATATTTTCTTTCTTATTCAATCCCATTACCTACATTTAGTTCTTCCTCATCCCCTAATATTTAGCCTTTTCTGTTCTCTTTTCAACATGTAACACAAAATTCACATGTGCTCAACTTTTACATATAGACATATATTATTGACTAGCTTTCTGATAACAGGAAAAATATATATGTTTTCCTTCTGTAGTCTCCTATATAACCATTCCTTATTCCAATACTGCTTAAACCTATTCTCCAACATGTTTTAACTGTTTTATCTTTTCCTAAACAGACCTTCACAATGACAACACCAGTTGACAAGACAGTATGGATGATCTAAATCTCATAAGCCCATTCTTGTATATGAAGAGTTATAAGCAACTAATGATTGCTGTGAAAGAGAAAATGAGAATTTTACAAGAAGGAAGCTCTTACTAAAGTTTTCCAACCTAGGTGCTCAATCATATATATATATATATATATATATATATATATATATATATATATATATATATATATATATGATGTAAGTATAGGGCTATATCTATGCAGTCATTCTTTCCCCAAAGAAAGTTCTCAAAGCTCACCAGCTGGAAGGAGGGACACATTTAGATTGAATAGGTACAGTATACAGAACCATTGTCCCTCTTCTCTACACCACAATTGCTCAATCTAAAGTTATAATTTCACTGGTTAAATATTACTCCTTTGCATCCTTCCCTAGCTCAAACTGAGTTTTTGTTATTTTTTGTTTCACATTTCATGCAGCAGCAAAGATTATTCTGTCCTGTTCCTTGATTACTTCTAACCAGTGCTCTAAATCATTTTGAAGGAGATGTGCTTATACATGTGGTTCTCATGTTCTTGATGTCTTGCTCAAAGAATTGAAAACACACACACACACACACACACACACACACTCACACACACAAAGCCATCTTCTAGTCTCGTTTCTCAAGATTTTAATACTATAATATATAATTAGCTTTCCAAGATTACTTCAGGTTGGTGTCTTGGTGTGTGCAAGTGTGCGCAATTGTGTATGTGTGTGTGTGTGTTTGTGTGTGTATGTGTCTGTGTGTGTGTGTGCGTGTGTGTGTGTGTTGAGATCTCTTTTGCATGAATCCTAGCCATAGCTATAAGTCTGCTACTCATAAAGTTTTAGGTGACTCAACAGAAAACTTACAACATTTACAATCCAATGTATAGGAAAAATGAATGATTTTTAGAACATAAAATTTTATCTGATTCCTATATAAAAATGTCACATTGATCTGATTTTGTACATAAGAATGCTGACTGCAAAAGGATATACCTTCTTCTCAGCTCCTCATGGTACTTTCTCCAAAATTGACCATATAATTGGTCAAAAAACGGGCCTCAACAGGTACAGAAAGATAGAAATAATCCCATGCGTGCTATCGGACCACCACGGCCTAAAACTGGTCTTCAATAACAATCAAGGAAGAATGTCCACATATACTTGGAAATTGAACAATGCTCTACTCAATGATAACCTGGTCAAGGAAGAAATAAAGAAAGAAATTAAAAACTTTTTAGAATTTAATGAAAATGAAGGTACAACATACCCAAACTTATGGGACACAATGAAAGCTGTGCTAAGAGGAAAACTCATAGCGCTGAGTGCCTGCAGAAAGAAACAGGAAAGAGCATATGTCAGCAGCTTGACAGCACACCTAAAAGATCTAGAACAAAAAGAAGCAAATACACCCAGGAGGAGTAGAAGGCAGGAAATAATCAAACTCAGAGCTGAAATCAACCAAGTAGAAACAAAAAGGACCATAGAAAGAATCAACAGAACCAAAAGTTGGTTCTTTTAGAAAATCAACAAGATAGATAAACCCTTAGCCAGACTAATGAGAGGACACAGAGAGTGCGTCCAAATTAACAAAATCAGAAATGAAAAGGGAGACATAACTACAGATTCAGAGGAAATTCAAAAAATCATCAGATCTTACTACAAAAACCTATATTCAACAAAACTTGAAAATCTTCAGGAAATGGACAATTTCCTAGACAGATACCAGGTACCGAAGTTAAATCAGGAACAGATAAACCAGTTAAACAACCCCATAACTCCTAAGGAAATAGAAGCAGTCATTAAAGGTCTCCCAACCAAAAAGAGCCCAGGTCCACACGGGTTTAGTGCAGAATTCTATCAAACCTTCATAGAAGACCTCATACCAATATTATCCAAACTATTCCACAAAATTGAAACAGATGGATCACTACCGAATACCTTCTACGAAGCCACAATTACTCTTATACCTAAACCACACAAAGACACAACAAAGAAAGAGAACTTCAGACCAATTTCCCTTATGAATATCGACGCAAAAATACTCAACAAAATTCTGGCAAACCGAATCCAAGAGCACATCAAAACAATCATCCACGATGACCAAGTAGGCTTCATCCCAGGCATGCAGGGATGGTTTAGTATACGGAAAACCATCAACGTGATCCATTATATAAACAAACTGAAAGAACAAAACCACATGATCATTTCATTAGATGCTGAGAAAGCATTTGACAAAATTCAACACCCCTTCATGATAAAAGTCCTGGAAAGAACAGGAATTCAAGGCCCATACCTGAACATGGTAAAAGCCATATACAGCAAACCAGTTGCTAACATTAAACTAAATGGAGAGAAACTTGAAGCAATCCCACTAAAATCAGGGACTAGACAAGGCTGCCCACTCTCTCCCTACTTATTCAATATAGTTCTTGAAGTTCTAGCCAGAGTAATCAGACAACAGAAGGATGTCAAGGGGATACAGATCGGAAAAGAAAAAGTCAAAATATCACTATTTGCAGATGATATGATAGTATATTTAAGTGATCCCAAAAGTTCCACCAGAGAACTACTAAAGCTGATAAACAACTTCAGCAAAGTGGCTGGGTATAAAATTAACTCAAATAAATCAGTTGCCTTCCTCTATACAAAAGAGAAACAAGCCGAGAAAGAAATTAGGGAAACGACACCCTTCATAATAGACCTGAATAATATAAAGTACCTCGGAGTGACTTTAACAAAGCAAGTAAAAGATCTGTACAATAAGAACTTCAAGACACTGAAGAAGGAAATTGAAGAAGACCTCAGAAGATGGAAAGATCTCCCATGCTCATGGATTGGCAGTATTAATATAGTAAAAATGGCCATTTTACCAAAAGCAATCTACAGATTCAATGCAATCCCCATCAAAATACCAATCCAATTCTTCAAAGAGTTAGACAGAACAATTTACAAATTCATCTGGAATAACAAAAAACCCAGGATAGCTAAAGCTATCCTCAACAATGAAAGGACTTCAGGGGGAATCACTATCCCTGAACTCAAGCAGTATTACAGAGCAATAGTGATAAAAACTGCATGGTATTGGTACAGAGACAGACAGATAGACCAATGGAATAGAATTGAAGACCCAGAAATGAACCCACACACCTATGGTCACTTGATTTTTGACAAAGGAGCCAAAACCATCCAATGGAAAAAAGATAGCATTTTCAGCAAATGGTGCTGGTTCAACTGGAGGTCAACATGTAGAAGAATGCAGATCGATCCATGCTTATCACCCTGTACAAAGCTTAAGTCCAAGTGGATCAAGGACCTCCACATCAAAGCAGACACACTCAAACTAATAGAAGAAAAACTAGGGAAGCATCTGGAACACATGGGCATTGGAAAAAATTTCCTGAACAAAACACCAATGGCTTACGCTCTAAGATCAAGAATTGACGAATGGGATCTCATAAAACTGCAAAGCTTCTGTAAGGCAAAGGACACTGTGGTTAGGACAAAACGGCAACCAACAGATTGGGAAAAGATCTTTACCAATCCTACAACAGATAGAGGCCTTATATCCAAAATATACAAAGAACTCAAGAAGTTAGACCACAGGGAAACAAATAACCCTATTATAAAATGGGGCTCAGAGCTAAACAAAGAATTCACAGCTGAGGAATGCCGAATGGCTGAGAAACACCTAAAGAAATGTTCAACATCTTTAGTCATAAGGGAAATGCAAATCAAAACAACCCTGAGATTTCACCTCACACCAGTGCGATTGGCTAAGATCAAAGACTCAGGTGACAGCAGATGCTGGCGAGGATGTGGAGAAAGAGGAACACTCCTCCATTGTTGGTGGGATTGCAAATTGGTACAACCATTCTGGAAATCAGTCTGGAGGATCCTCAGAAAATTGGACATTGAACTGCCTGAGGATCCAGCTATACCTCTCTTGGGCATATACCCAAAAGATGCCCCAACATATAAAAAAGACACGTGCTCCACTATGTTCATTGCAGCCTTATTTATAATAGCCAGAAGCTGGAAAGAACCCAGATGCCCTTCAACAGAGGAATGGATACAGAAAATGTGGTACATCTACACAATGGAATATTACTCAGCTATCAAAAACCACGACTTTATGAAATTCGTAGGCAAATGGCTGGAACTGGAAAATATCATCCTGAGTGAGCTAACCCAAACACAGAAAGACATACATGGTATGCACTCACTGATAAGTGGCTATTAGCCCAAATGCTTGAATTACCCTAAATGCCTAGAACAAATGAAACTCAAGACAGATGATCAAAATGTGAATGGTTCACTCCTTCTTTAAAAGGGGAACAAGAATACCCTTGGCAGGGAAGAGAGAGGCAAAGATTAAAACAGAGACTGAAGGAACACCCATTCAGAGCCTGCCCCACATGTGGCCCATACATGTACAGCCACCCAATTAGACAAGATTGATGAAGCAAAGAAGTGCAGACCGACAGGAGCCGGATGTATATCGCTCCTGAGAGACACAGCCAGAATACAGCAAATACAGAGGCGAATACCAGCAGCAAACCACTGAACTGAGAATAGGACCCCCGTTGAAGGAATCAGAGAAAGAACTTGAAGAGCTTGAAGGGGCTCGAGACCCCATATGTACAACAATGCCAAGCAACCAGAGCTTCCAGGGACTAAGCCACTACCTAAAGACTATACATGGACTGACCCTGGACTCTGACCTCATAGGTAGCAATGAATATCCTAGTAAGAGCACCAGTGGAAGGGGAAGCCCTGGGTCCTGCTAAGACTGAACCCCCAGTGAACTAGACTGTTGGGGGGAGGGGGACAATGGGGGGAGGGTGGGGAGGGGAACACCGATAAGAAAGGGGAGGGGGGAGGGGGATGTTTACCCGGAAACTGGGAAAGGGAATAACACTCGAAATGTATATAAGAAATACTCAAGTTAATAATAAAAAAAAAGAATGCTGACTGCTTTTGCAGAGATGCAGGTTTTGATTCACAGCATATGTAAAACTGCTAGGAACTGTCTTTAACTCCAATTCCAATGTATCTGAGCCTCGCTTTTGGCCTCTAAAAGCATTGTTCTCATTGGTATAAATATAAATATATATATATATATATATATATATATATATATATATATATATGCTGTCCAAACACACACACACACAAAAAAACCCACACAAATAGATATGAGCAACAGATATTTTTATTTCAAAATCTAGAGTCCATTTTACTGAAAGGCCAATTTATATCCTGACAAAGAAATATTCTTATCAGTTGGATACCCCAGAAGGAGCAGTTGGGGAAATCTGTTCTCTCACTTCTGCTTCCCTGAGTGGTATATGGCATGGTTTGAATGTCTGTGGAAGATAAACAATATCCCTGATAGCAGTAATAGGTTGCAGTGTCTTCAGGCTGCAGGCTGCTTATCTTGAGAGAAAATTGTGTTCCTGATCCACTGCCACTGCACCTTGGTGAAACCCCACTTACCAAGTTGGATGCAGTATGTATCAGGATCTTAGGGGTTTTCCCAGTTTTCTGCTGAAACCATAATAAACTTTTGCCAATGTCCTGGCTTGACAGGCATGTGCTGATGACACTTTCTCCCAGAGATGTAGACAGGCAGACTGGATTCTGGGTCATCCTAATATTACATTTGGTACCTAAGTTTTGAAGATCAAAAATAAATTCTGTTAAAATAAATCCTGCTAGAAGAGAACTTTCATGGAGTTCAGAGAGCACTGACCACTTTCTTATGAATGAATTTTCAATGATGTCTTCTTTCCTATAAGCCAGAACAGCAGTAACCTCAGAAGCTGAGTGAGAGATGTCATCTCTGTTTGTGACCTGTTTGAGCCTGATTCTAGCACAGGGTATGAACTGAATATGAAGAAGTTCCTCAAGTCAGTGGGCTGTGTTCTGGGCACAGGGAAATTAGCAAAGGCAGGGCACAGTCTCAGGACTGGTGAAGTCAGTGTCTCATTACAGACCTGTGGTCCTCTTTGTATCCGGTCAGATGGGAAATATAGGTTTGTCAGGAATGTGCTTCTCTTTCAACAACAAATTATAGCACCAGTATATGAGTTGCACTTTATTTAGACTGTCCTATTCAATGTAGAATTTCATTGTAATGTTTTCTTCCATGGAAGGGCTTGACAGTTATGGTATATTAATAATTACATTACATGAATAATTTGGTATATTAATAGTATATTAACAATTGTATTACAGTACATTAACAATTACAGGGTTTTTGTAGGTAGCTGTAGATGTTATTGAGGCCATGCAGGTTTGTTGCTTTTTGCTTCTGTTTATTTTTAATACTGAATTTCAATTACATCATTTCTCCATTACAGTTCCTCTGTCCAAAGTCTCACAAGTACCACTCTATGCTCTCTTTTAAATTGGGTCCATTCAAATTTTATGTGTGTGTAAGCTCTCAGGGTTGACTATTGTGTTTTTACCCACTCTTAATAAAAGTTTCTAACTTTAAGGACAAGGCATTTCTTCTTGAAATGATCATTTATGTTCTTCAATGTACAATTGTTCATAAGTTTCCATATGCTAGGGTCACCATAATTTTTCCAGATATTAATAGGGCATCCATTTTTGTTAACATTTAGTGGAGATGGGCACAAATTGTGTGGTGAGAGAAAAACATGAACGTGAGTGTAGAAGCAACCCATTGGGAGTAAAGTTAGTATGAACTTAGTGTGAGTTTCTATGAAGAGTTGAATGGGAAGAGTTTTACATGTATAAGCAAACATTTTGAAGAAGAGAGAGACTAAGCAGGATGAGAATGACATGATATCTAGGTTTAAAAATGGTGATAGACATGGGAGAGATGTCAGAAAGCATCGGTAGGTAGATATGTACAGAAATTGATTGATCTGAAAAATCAATTAAAAGAGTGGTTCAGAAATATGAGGTCATAATGTTCACTTTCAGAAATATAACAATAATTCTGCAACAGAGATAAAAATGTGCATGCTGCTCTAATTTTATCCATTAATATGTAGATATTTCATGTACTTACACCATACATGTAAGTTTTTATTAAGCAATAAAATCATGCTCACAAATATGTAGTCTATCAAAATGGTAATTTATTTCACAGTTTGCTACAACATCTATATAAAATACAGTTGATGGTATGTCAAATGTTTTACTTTTGGACACAACAATGAATATTACTGAAAAATATAATTAAGTTTTTAACGATTTGGTTTTGGTCTTGCCTTTGTGTGCAGAAGATGTGTGTCTATTGCCCACCAAAGTCAGAAGAGGGTGTTTGGTCTTCTGAAACTGTAGTTTTTTCAACCCATCATACTGACATTATTTCATCTATGGAATTCAGGTTTACTTATTTGGAAACACTTTATGATGCTAACCAGCACTGTCCATCCATCCAGATTATAAAGAATTCTATGACACAGCTGCATGAGCTCTATACTTGACTCTACTCCATAAAAGGAAGAGAGAGCAGGTTTGACAGCTGAGCCACCTAAACAGAAGAGATCACTGTTAAGGGCCAGACTCCTAGAATAGGCATTTCTCCATCTGCCACACAAAGAATTGTCAGGATCTCTAGTCTTCACTGACTAAATCTGAGTATGAAATGTGCCCAGACCACTTTCACAGAAGAGGGCAGACACAATCAGAAAATGGTGAGTGAAGTGATCAGAAACTATAAATGTCTCATGTCCCTACAGTTACACTTATTGGCAGTTGAAAGGCTGAAATAGAATAAGTAGACATTTATCATTGCTTCTCCTAATGGAGAGTTTGATAAAACAAGTACAGAGTTGAGTCTTCATCCAAGTGGAACCCACACAAGAGTTAATGGCAAATTGTTTTGTGCTCAGCAAGAGATAGTGAACCAAACTGAGACTACATCTTCCTGTGAATGAAAGGCAGCATTAGGAAGTATTCTACAATCTATCGCAAATGAATATTTGCCGAACACACATATATGCAATCCATTTTTTCCTACTAAGAAGTTAGAAAATATTAGGCAGGTATGTAACTTAACTGATGCACTTCTTGCCCACAGTGGAAGGAACTGTGCGTTAGAGCCCCCATCATTGAGTGAACTAGTCCTGTTGGTACAATCCACTAGTTCTAGCCTTTAAATTAGAAGGTAGAGAATCTGGAACTTCTAAATCATCCTCCAGTACAAAATTGAGGTGAGTCGTAATAATTGAGATCTGGGCGTTATAAAAAAAAGCCTCCAGTTTTTAAAACCAGTTAGTAAATATTAATGACAATTTATTAAACATAGTTGCAAATGTTAACAGAGTAGTTAATATATTACTTCCAATAAATACATTCAGCCCTTATTTGAGTTGCATCAGGATGGAAATAGGATTATCTGAGACTATGTTAATATAATCAGTCTTTGGAATACTCTAAACATATATTTTATTAGAAATTATATTTGACTATCATGTGCACAGACTATCCAACATAAAACTCTTCCACAGTTCTATAACACATTGTAGACTATTTCAGATTACTAGGGATGTTAGTTACATTGTAGTATGTTAGTGTTTTCATGGTGGTTGACAGGCTGTCTCAGGCTTCGGCGGCTTGTTACTGCATTACAGTGTCAAGCATAAACATTAGTACCACAAACCACAATGTTGCGAGAGGCCAAAATATGAAAGAATTATATTGAACATGTAATTTGTTCAAATAAACATTTTCAAATTGTTAAGTTGAATCACTGTATGTAGGGACATAATTGGGTAACTTTGAATCTAAGTATACATATACATGATGTTAAACCATGGATCTAGCTAATGACTTGTATTCTATGCTTGCTTTTCCAAAAGATAGCTCTGTCCTTGTCCTGCTTGCTTGTGGTGTGTGTGTGTGTGTGTGTGTGTGTGTGTGTGTGTGTGTGTGTGTGTGTGTGTCTGTCTGCCTGTCTGTCTGTCTGTCTGTCTGTCAGTTCTCTAATCAATTTTCTCTCTTTATCCTAACAAAAAATTATCTGAATAGCTTGTCTCTTACAGAACACAGGGCCATTCTTTTATTTTACATATCCATTCAGTCATATACTCCAAAACTGGTTCATAATGGACGTGCCTTGGTTTCTTTACGTTCATGATTCATATTGGATCCTTATATTTTTCACAGTTGAGAAGTTATGTATTTTTGAACTCAAATATTTAAAGGACATTCCCGTAGCCTTGAGGGCTGTCCTTAAGGTCCTAGCATTCATTGTTTTGCTGAGATATTAGCCACACCCTTGACTCCTGAACTCCTGCTGCCCAGAATTATTATGGAGTCATTAACCTTCACAGAGAGTACATTCCTGGCAGGAATGTGAAATGGGTACATTATTACACAAACAAACCTTTTGCCTACAGCAGCCTGTAGATGGCTGCTCATGGAGCTCAGACCAGGGTCCTTGTACTTAGCAAAAAACCTACTCTTAGTGATAGAGGACTTACTCTAGCAAGACGAAAGCTGCTCCAAAAGGATCACACTTTCTAAACTCTTACAAGCAGTGCTAATCTCTGATGACTAAACATTCGAACATGTGAGCCTGGGCAGGGTTGGGGAGCATTCTTATTGATAACACCACACAAAGCTATATCTCTTCCCTCTTCCCTTTCCTCCTCCATCTTCTTCCATGCCATACTTACGTCCTTTCTCAGCTTATTATTGTTCATATGTATGCGCACACCTAAGTTTCTGAATAAACTACTACAAATGAAGGAGGATTCCACAATAAACAAATACAAAAACTGATCTGTAGTGAGGAAAAGGTTAAAACTTGTGTAGAAAAATGTGATGAACTTGAAAATAGACAGGAAAAGGAGCAGTACAAATTCCTTCTACTCAATCAAAAGGTCGGACCTTTCCTAACCAGTGTTATTTAAAGATCAAATGAAGCTTTATTTGAAGCTCTTCAGAGGAAAGTTGTTCAGTCTCTGTTATCTTATCCCCACTTGACTTGACAGTTGGATTTACTTCACTGCACTTACTAGGAGATTTGCATATTGCTGCTCCTTAGAAAGGCCCACCCAAGCAAGTCTAAAATAAGTGTCAAGCTGGAAAATTCCCTGGCCTGACGAGTATTCCTCAGTTTAATTCAGATTGAAATATCCTGTTCTGTTCCTAGAGCTGATCGTACACGAGGGTCCTGATAAAGTCATGTTTCTCCATGATGGGATTTGTGTGTGTGTGTGTGTGTGTGTGTGTGTGTGTTGGAACAAAATAATACACATGCTATTTGAGTTAATAAAAAGACCCTCATTATGATTGTAAATGACCTTGTCCTTCTCTCCTTGTTTCAGGTAAGAGCAATGATATCGCAATGATCTAGGATCCACTCTCCAACACTGTCATTCCTAGACAGCCATATTATATTGCCATGTGTACAGTGATAGAATCATCTATATGAATTATTTTTTGCAGATTCCAGACCAGGGCACATAGGGCTTTGTCTACAGAATTTACAATACTTTTTCTGGAGTCCAACGTAGGTTCAGTGGCAGAAGGTCAGGGACAGAATTCATACTGTAAATCTGTAAGGTGGAGCCTGAGCATTTGGGAATTTATTAATATATTCAGCTTGCACACTTTCCTGTGGTTATGAATGCAAATCATTCTACTTATTGTAGCCTAGCTGCCAATTGTATTGCCTGTCTAAGGACGAAGTCAAGAGAGTCCCTCTGCCAAAAAGAAAAAAAAAATCCAAAGTACATTAGCAAAATTATCTACCTATCATCTGATAACTGAGTTATTTTCTGCTTTGAATGTAAACATTACTACATATCCATCTAGGAGTATAGCTCAATTTACTTGCATATTTGTGTATTTGCCTACAATATTCACAGACCACTGCTTGTCTTGGAGATTACCTTGTTCATTAAATCACTTATTCATTCACTAAACTATTAATTAAACACTGGTTGAATTTTAGAATTTTTTTCTCTACTATTCAGAAAAGAAAATAATTACTCTTTGGTACAGTTTGGATGTTGTTCATCCTTCAAAGTACTACTAGTTAAAGATCTAGTCTCTAAGGTAATTAGTTAAGAAAAATTAGGATATTTAGGACATTTGACTATTGGAATTTATCTCCAAAGGGGATAATTTGAATAATACCTGCCTTCTATCTTGTGATTCAAATGCCTCATGCAAATGTGTTGCTTTGTCTATGACTTCAGAGACAGGTCTGACTATACAACTATTGTAGCCTGATTACTTATATAATATTCCAGGATTTTATGTCTCCACACTCCTCATCATGAAGGTAAATATTTACTGGAAAAGTGCCACTGAGATGTTTGAAAATTTGTTCCCTGGATTTCCTATGAAGATGCATAATAAACATTGGCTTCCAAATTGTGATGAGACAACAGCCTAACAAACGAGCTTACTAGTCCATCTTGGTGACTAAATGGCTTTCTGAGAAGTCCCTTGCAGAGCTACGGAAGAGTTACAGTCATCAGATTCACAAGCTCAGCACAGTTCCTCATAACAAGCTTCTATTTTTTATGGTTTTAAGTCTATAACAACATAAAAGTGAACAGGACTTATGTCACCCCCTAGTGTCAAAACAACAGAACTGGCTGCAGGGTGGCATAACAGAATCTGAAAGTCTTTTGTGGACTGGGTCCCAGATCATGTCAGGCATACTTCTGCTCTTGTAACCTGCTATCACTCAGGAGAGAATGGTCTTACCTGTTTTAGTTTGGTAGGCTGAACTACTCAGTGACAGACTAGCATGTGATCGGATTACACTATGATTTGTGTACAAGTCTCATTATGCCATTTCTGAAACTGGATGCAAATGCCATATTCCAGGACTGTAGGTTAGTGGCTTGGGACCTGTTTTTAGCAAGGGAATCTGGTATCTTATGGTGACTAGCATTAGAGGGACAGATGGAGAGACTCTCCCCATAGAAAAGCATATTCTCTATGAGGGAACCAATGTAGCTCTGATAAGTTCTGATTTTTAAAGTTACTGAGTTTTTCTGAGTAACTAAGGAAAGCCAGTGTTTCAGCTGTTTCAGATTTTGCCACATGCTTATTGTACAAGGACTGAGTCTACTGCATGGGGACTTCTCAAATGTCTGGTCACAGCCTGTGAAGGAGTCAGTCCATGTACAGACATAGCAATTTGTAAGAAAGTCATTGTGGGCAATATGCAGAAAAGAAAACTAGCAGAACTACTAAGTTCAGGGTTAACTTAATTACTTCTGACCATTGCTTGGCAGACTTCCTCATGTCTTTTATCATTAGAGCTTCACAGGAAAATAAAAATAGATGACTGTGGAATTCTGAAGTATAACACATTTCACACATACCACATGTGCTCTCCTTTCCCTTACGTACACATTTCTCTACACAGAGTAAATTCTCTCTTCATTTTCATTTCACATTTTTCACTCATTCTTCATTCCACAGTAAATATATAATCACAGGATCAATCATTTTGCTGCATACAAAAAACACCTAACACAAAAGATAGACACTACCCCAGAATAAAGAACTGAGAAATTCTTTTCCATGCAAATGTCCCAAGAAAAATGTTAGAATAGCCATTGTAATATCCAATAAAATAGATCTTCAATTGAAAGTAATCAAAAGAGTTGGGGATAAGCACTTTATACCCATAAAAAGGAATATTCTTTCTATGGTGAAATCTCAATTCAGAAAATGAAGGATAGTATACCCAATCCTACAATCCTTCTTCAGTTTCTACCATGGGATTCCTTGAGTTCAGCCTAGTGTCTGACTGTGGTCTCTGCATCTGTTTCTGTAAGTAGCTGCCTCTCTGAGAATGATTATGTTGGGTGCTGATCTACTAGTATAGCAGAATATCATTAGGATTCATCTCATTGACTTTCTTTCTTTTTTATCTAGCCATGTTTAATTCTATCTAGGTCTCTAGGATACCATTGCTCAGATGATAAATATTTTTGGAAGAGGTCTATTACCCAAATCCTATATTCTCATTGCAGAGCTGGAGGAATGTATCAGCAGTTAGGAGAAGGTACTGTTTTTGCAGAAAAAACAAATTCCATTTCCAAAACCCATGCCACACATTCAAATATATGAGCCTGAGAGTCCATTTTCATTCAAAGCAATGTACCTTGAAAACAGAGAAATTTACAGACAACAGAGAAATGTACTGAGCAACTAGCCAGCCCAAGGTCTAGTATCTGCTTCCCATGGGGTTTTTATGACTTGTATCACTGTGGGGTGGGGCTTCATAATACTGTTGACAATAATAGAGTCCAAAATCTTCAGGCTCCAGGCTTCTGATGGTGAGAGTGAAATCTGTACCAGATCCACTGCCACTGAACCTCGATGGAATTCCAGAATGCAAAGTTGACCCAGAGTAGATAAGAAGCTTATTTGTTTTCCCAGGTTTCTCCTGATACCAGGCTAAATATTTGCTAATGCTCTTACTTGCCCTGCAATTGATGGAAACACTTTTTCCAGGAAAGGCAACAAGATTAGATGGAAACTAGGTCATCTGGACATCACACTGGGCACCTTGTAAATTCCCAATATTTTACCTGATGTCCAAAATAGAAGGAGCCCCAGAAACTGAATCTGGACCCTCATATCTAAACTGTGTCCTGACATGGACTGATTTCTGCACTGGGTTGGTCCACCTATTAAATGGATCTGAGTGATGCACTGTGTTTTGGCCACATGCAAATCAGCAGGGGGTAGGCAGAGATATGCATAGCTACAGGGCTACTTTAGCCAAGTCACCCAGACTGGAATTTTTCCTAAGTATGAAAATTCTATCTGAAGACTACTTATTCCTTTCTGGCATCAAAAAGTATTAATTACAATATTGATGAATTCATGTAGTTTTGACTTCTCCCCTCTCTTTTATATAACATTTTGATACAAGTAAAAGGAAAATTCAATAGCCAAACTTTCTCTGGTACACCTGTCCCCACCCTTGCACAAATAACTGCATTTTACTGTACTTTATGTCTTAAATTACACTTCCTTATGGCTTCACATATGGGGAACTAATTTTCTAAACCTGAATAGGCATTGAAGAAACTATAACTGAAGAAGAAAGTGGTAATGAGAATGTCCAGGCCATTCAAATGCTAACTCTTAGGTATGCTTTTAATTTTCAAACTTTTACTAATACTTTGACAATTTCATACAATATATTTATACAATAAACTGTAATTATTCATATTCCAAATCTTCCATCTCCATTGTCATCCAAATACTCCCTGGAATGCTCTTCCATTCAGCTTCCTTTCGGAATCAGGATGTTTGATTAGGATTTGTGATCAACTCTGTTTCACTGGCACTAGCTGTTGGACAATTAGATTGAAATTGTGCTTTGAATCCTCTTGGGGCTACCAGTTGGTTCACAGCTAAAGGAATCAGCTCCACTTCTCTCTAAATCTATCAGTAATAAGTAGTTAAGCAGTGAGAAGTTAAATATAATTTTGTGAAGCGATTTTGAATTTGATAAAACTGAAATTTTCACTTACAAAAAAATGTGAACCAGAACACAGAATTCTAAGGACATAGTTACTGAAACTCAGGGTGTGATCTAACAAAATGTGATATAGAAAAATGAGTTTCAAACAACGGAAAAACAAGGGAAGCTATATTTTATGACTTTCAGAATATAAAATTTGGTTTAAACTTTTCATTATAAAAATATACAGGCTTTGATATTTTGATAGAGCATCAAAAAGACAAATGTCACATAATCAAGTACATGGATGCAAAATAATTCATCAAAAAAGTTGTCCTAAGTCATACATTATTCTCTTAATGCTCCAATTAATTATAATATGTTGCCCTCATTTTTATCTTAGGATATAAAGTTATGTTTCATGCATTATCCTATTGGTGTCATACTCTACAATTCATTACGATGAACGAAAACTCTGAGTTAGTACTCTGTGACTTACTTTAGTAGCTTCAATCATCATCATTTCTGTAGCTACTCTTTCCCTGAACTCAGATCCTCAGACTGAATGAGCAAAATCTGTGATTAACCTACAGTTAATTTTCTCCAAGTGGCCTTAAGACCATGATCTTTTTACATTGTAAATTACCATTTGCTCTGTGATGACAGGAATGAAAGATCTGTGGGGATGAATATAGAGCAGCAGAACTGGTAGTATACCCGGGACATAATATCTACATGTCTTTTCAGATTCTGCAAATGATGACCACTGTGCAAACATTGAGAACACTGGTAAATACATATATCCTAAATCTCTTGTTTCAATTACAGCTCACAGACATTTCATAGTCTTATACACATAACATTTACACACACACACACACACACACACACACACACACAAAACAGCAACGTGAGTTTTCTCTTGTATAGTATCTACAGAACTATTTAAACGTGGTGAGGTAACTCAAAGGAAAAGTAGGGTTATTAAAAAAAACTTACCTAATAAAAAAAATCACCATGTGTCTACTTATGGTGTACAGATAGATACTTGAAAAACAAACAAAGCTACCCCCTTCATTTGCTTTGAAAAAGAACACACAATTAGAAATTCTTATCATGAAGTTGAGACTCAGGTCTCTTCAAAGCATGTGACTCTTCATGGCTCCAGCTGCAAGATACTTTGAGCCAGCATCTTAGTTTTATGAAGGTAGAGTCTCCCAATGAGGAGCAGCTTGTTAAGAACTGCACTTGAGGGAGAAGAAAAAACAGTTTTTTTTTTGAATTAGAGAACAAAAGTTATGTTCAGAGTGAAGAAAGGTCTTTCAGTTTATACTTAGTCAAATTTTGATATTGAATTTTATATACATGGACAGATGATATAAATATGTAAACTGTGCCACAGAAAATCAATCCATTCATTCACATTAAAAGCAGTGAGACTACTAACTAAATACACTACTGTTAATACACACAAAAGATCATAAATACTGAAAAGAATTCTTGGAAGCAAACTAAAAATTCTGACTTGCTACATATAATATTGAAAAATTAACTAATTTGAATCCAGTAAAATGATATATTTAAATTTGAAATAAAACTCAAATTAAAAAATGATCTATTTCTGTGGAGAGAAATCTTCAAACAAAATACCATGATCACAAATAAGGAGAAGAAAGAAATTAAAGAAAATAAATTCTTGGCCAGGCACGGTGCTGCATATCCTTAATTCCAAAACAAATGCAAAACATGTGGATTTCATTGAGTTTAAGACTATCTTTTTCTGGAGGAGGTGGAACTGATACTTTGAATGGAAATCTATGTGTACACCCTAAAGTTCCTGGATGTTAATTGGTGTTTGATCATTCAATAGAGATGCCATTGGCCAATAATTGGGAAGAAGAGGTAGGAATTCCGGGTTTCCACAGTTGAAGAGAAAGAGACAGAGAGGAGAAAGAAATTTGTCATATTTCAAGGAGAGAGAATCTCCAACCATGTGAGATCTTTGGTGAAGTGACCATTGGTCAATTCCACAGGCGGGAGATTAGAAGCAAAATTAAGTTAAGGACAGATTTAGAGGGTTGAGCAAGGAGCAGAGTAAAGGGCAAGCTTAGAAGAGCCCAGCCGCTGAGCCATAAAGCAGGTTTAAATTGATGTGGTGTGTGTGTGTGTGTGTGTGTGTGTGTGTGTGTGTGTGTGTGTGTGTGTGTATTTCTTTCATTCATGAATCTAAGGGAACCTGGGTGGGGGCAGATAGCATAGCCCACCCAGAGCTAAGAGCAGGACAGATAAAAAGCTACACAGCATGCTTGTCTCAGTAAAAATGTTTCAGCCCAGCTATGGCTATATAGTGAAGGTCTATCTCAAAACAAAACACAACAAAGAAAGATGTAGGAGGAGGAAGAAAAAGAGGAAACAAAGAAGTAAAGAAATACTGAAAAGTAAAAAGGAAAAAATTCAATAGTATCAAATAAAATGGTGAGGAAAAATTGTAGAAATAAAACAATACCAAATTTATGTGAAGTTTGAGTTAGAGAAAATTCAAATAATTATGAAACATGTCAGAGTTACAGGTAAATGGTGGATGACTGACAGTGGGAGAGGGGAACATCAGGGTAGTCAGGTACATTCTGAAGTTCCACCTGTAATATGAATACATATGAAAATGGACATAATGACTGAACTGAGAATGGGACCCCTGTTGAAGGAGTCAGAGAAAGGACTGAGAGAGATTGAAGGGGCTCAAGACCCCATATGAACAAAAATGCCAACCTACCAGAGCTTCCAGGGACTAAGCCACTACCCAAAGACTATACATGGACTGACCCTGGGCTCCAACGTCATAGGTAGCAATGAATAGCCTAGTAAGAGGACCAGGGGAAGGGGAAGCCCTTGGTCCTGCCAAGACTGAACACCTAATGAACATGATTGTTGGGGGGAGGGTGGTAATGGGGGGAGGATGGGAGGGGAAGCCCATATAGAAGGGGAGCAGAAGGGGTTAGAGGGATTTTGTCCCAGAAATCGGGAAGGGGAATAACAATAGAAATGTAAATAAGAAATACTCAAGTTAATAAAGATTTAAAAAAAAAGAAAAGAAAAGAAAATAGACATAATGACACATGTATGGTTTTTGCCCTTTTCTCTTTTATGTAATTATTGAAAAGATGGCAAAAAGTCTATATAATTTTATAAAAAGCTGAACAAGGAAGAATTTACTGAATAGTTATAGAAACTCAAGATTCTTATTATCCATAGAAGAGTGCTAAATAATTAAAGCACTGTTAGAAAAAATGTAGTAATATTTAAATGCCAATTCTTTATCTTGTTTAGATAGCATAGATTTTTTCCCTTCATCCTTTTTCTTTAAACATAGAAATCATTTCATGCTTTTTTGCTCAAAGTCAGAAAAAAAATTCTCTACTTACAGCTGCACTCCATTCATGATTTTCATATTGTTCCCTAGAGAGAATCATCCTCTATTAGTCTGAGATTAAAGCTCAACTCTAATGTGCCATGAATGACGTGGACTTCCTAGGTCAACTGCCCTAAACAAAATGTCCTTTACAGCTCATTTACCTGCTCATGTTCTGGATCTTAAGTAAGGGCGCGGACAAGGAAGAAGATGGTGCAGGATACTGAGCTTGGGGTTTCTCCTCCTACCAGTGATTGTTTAGTCTGTTCGTAAGATCTCCATCAGAATAATAAGTATTTATATTTGTGGAACTGAAGGTGATGAAAAGAAAGCAAGAGCCTGTGCTCTCGGAAGATATTATTTCAGTGAAACTGGCTTTTATCTTAGACAGAGAATATTAAATATTAAATAGATATAAACATATTTTCATGTTCTTGATGAACTTTATTTCAGTGATGAGGTTATTATGTAGACATTCTAAACAGAAAAGGTTCATTTATTCTAAAACTACACAAAACTCCCAATACTTGGTATATTGGATTAGTGTGGACAGCAGGCAAACCTGTGTCTCACATTTCTATCAAACAAATTCCACTTCAGAAATCCCAAGCACAGAGACAGCTGTCATTATGCTGTCCTCTCACAGTGGGGGTCCTATGTTGGGTAGCTTCACTGCTCTCTAGGAGCTACTCCAATATCACAGGGCCATTACCACAGACTTGATGTCCAGGCTTTTATGACCTTTCCTACTATTGCAAAACACCTGAATGGAAGGCCCATGGCATCCAGCTCCTTCGGATGAAATATTTTCAGATTCCATGTAAGGTCACAAGTGAATATTCCACTTCTTTGTTTGGGAAGCCATTGTTGCTTTGTATTCAGCCACAGGGTGTTAAGTACATGTATTTCTGAATAAGATTAATTTTAATTCTGTGATCAAAATACAGATTTGGTCATCCCTAACTACTTATAAAAATAGTTGATCAACTGACTTGAAATAAATTAATGAATGACAACACACCATCAGGAGACAGCTGAGAGACTATATAAGAGTCCAAATAATACAGGGGATGACTACATAAGTTCCCAATAACCGGAAACACTTCTGGATCCCCTTGCATGGCTATTTTTAATTTAAGCATAGCTAGCAATGCAGGTCATAGGCTTCAGACCCTTAAAACTTTGGGTAGCCATGGCAGAATTAATGGGGGAAAGCAACTGTAAATGAAGGAGAGAGATTATTTAATTGCATATGAAAATTCAGGAATGACAAATTCTTCCCTTCCTTATACTGCATTCTGCAGATGACGTTCTTTCACACTTCAACTTCACAATTAGGATATATAGTAAGGATGTGTACTTTAAAGATCAATCATCTCTAACCTCAGTAATATAAAATGTAGCAAATAGAAGGATGTTTGTAGACATTCTTACAATTTCTGGGATTGTAAAAGTAGAAGCAAGGGAATACATGGTGTACGATATTTAAAGAAGATGCTTCTGTTAAAACCTGGATGTTAATCATTGATGCAGACATGCAAGCCCATTTTCTCTCAGGAAATCTATATCTCTCATAAGAATGAAGAATGTTAGAGACATGGGCCTTTATTGAGTAATTGGGAAGAACTTCTGTAGTTCTTGCTCCCTCCCAAAAGCTCCTGCTGATTTGAATTCGGTCAGAGGATAGACCATTTCTCTGAGTACTTCTTGAAATACTGATCATATCTTTTAAGAGCCAATCCTATTACAGACACAGCATACACAAGATAGTTCTCAATTTAATGTCCTCTGGTCTCTTACACTCTGGCTCCAGGCAATAAGTTAGACGGTATAATTTCTCGAATCATAGGGCTAATATCATACACCTTATTACCCTGAGAAAATCCTGTCATAATATTATTGACTATGTGGGAATTTGTTTCTAATTTCTCAATCTCAAGGACAAGCTATGACATCCTGCTGACCTTGTCTCCATCCCTTCAGTTTGTATTCAAGGAGACAGTCATAATGACTTATAGACAAGTGGAGACATTAACAATTCCTTAAACTGGCACCAGCAGAAACAAAGGCAAGCTTCTTAGCTCGTGTTCTATAAATCACGCACTTTGAAACTAACCATTCCATGTAGGTCCAGTAGCAATGGGTCTGGTACATAGTATTCACTCACCATGAGTATATTAGACCCTGAAGATGTTACAATGGTGAGCAAGGATGTGTACCTTCCACAGTGATACAGGAAATAAAACTTTCCTAGAAGAAATGTGAGGCTAAGCTGCTCCGCAGCTTGACAGGATACCAGATGACAGGACAGTATAGAGGATCTAAATCTCATAAGTCCATTCTCATATGTGAAGATCTATAGGAAATTAATGATTGATTAGTACAACAAAATGAGACTTTTACAAGAAGGAAGCTCTTACTATAGCTTTCCTACCTAGGTGCTCAATCATATACATGTAAATGTGAGCAATATTGGCTAATCAGATGCTATATGTAAATGCATGTGTCTGTGTTCAACAGTAATAATTAAAGAAGAATTAAAGAAATTGAGAGGAATTAGTGGAAAAATATAGGGGTTCTTAAAGTGGGAACAGATATGGTTAAAACGATGTAGATATAGTGTTATATCTATACAGTCATTCTTTTTCCAAAGAAAGTTCTCAAAGCTCACAGGCTGGAAGGAGGGACACATTTAGATTGAACAGGTACAGTATATAGAACCATTGTCCCTCTTCACTACACCTCACTTGCTCAATCTAATCATATAATTTCACTGGTAAAATATTACTCTTCTGCATCCTCCCCAAGCTCAAACTGAGTTTTTGTTTTTTTGTTTGACATTTCATGTAGTAGCAAAGATTATTTTGTCCTGTTCCTTGTTTACTTCTAACCAATGCCATCAATCATTTTGCCTGTTATGTATTTGTACATGTGACTCTCAGGTTCTTGATGTCTTGGTCAAAGAATTGAAAACAGGCACACACACACACACACACACACACACACACACACACACACACACACACACAAAGCCATCTCCTGAGTCTGGTGTCTCAGGATTTTAATGCTATAATTACATAATAATTTTTTGAAGATGACTTCAGGTTGGTGTCTGTACATGTGCAGGCTTGTGTGTGTGTGTCTGTGTGTGTGTGTGTGTGTGTGTGTGTGTGTGTGTGTGTGTGTGTGTGTTGAGATCTCTTTTGTATGAATCCTAGCAATGGCTATAACTCTGCTGCACAAAAATGTTTTAGTTGACTAAAGAGAAACATTACAACGTTTTTAATCCAATGTATTGGAAAATGACAGATTTTCAGGACATAAAATTTTATATGATCCCTATACAAAAATGTCATGTAGACCTGATTTAGTACATAAGAATGCTGACTGCTTTTGCAGAGATACAGGGCTTGATTCTAAGAACACACACAACATTACTATAACTGTCTGTAACTCCAATCCCCGTCTATCTGAGCCTCTCTTTTGGCCTCTGAAAGCATTGTTCTCATTGCTATAAATAGATTTATGCTGTCCAAAAACAAGTTACACACAAATTGATATGGGAAACAGATATTTTTATTTCAGAATCTAGAGTCCATTTTACTGAAAGGGCAATTTATATCCTGGCGAAGACAAACATTCGTGTCAGCTAGATACCCCAGAAGGAGGAATTGGGGAAGTCTGTTCTCTCACTTCTGCTTCCTTGGGTGGTATATGTCATGGTTTCAATGTCTGTAGAAGATAAGCAGTAACTCTCACAACAGTAATAAGTTGCAGTGTCTTCAGACTGCAGGCTGCTGATCTTGAGAGAAATCTGTGTACATGATCCACTGCCACTGAACCTTGGTGAACTCCCACTTAACCAAGTTGGATGAAGTATATATCAGGATCCTAGGGGATTTCCCAGTTTTCTGCTGAAACCATAATAAACTTTTCCCAATGTCCTGGATTGCCCAGCATGTGGTGGTAACACTTTCTCCCAGAGATGCAGGCAGGAGGCTTAGAGTCTGGGTCATCCTAATGTCACATCTGGTACTAAGGTTTGAAGATCAAAAATTCTGTTAAAATTAATCCTGCTAGAAGAGAACTTTCATGGAGACCAGGCAGCACTGACTACATTCTTGTGAATGAATTTTCAATGATGTCTTCCTTATCTATAAGCCAGAGCAGCAGTAAACCAAGAAGCTGAATGAAAGATGTCCTCTCTGTTTGTGACCTGTTTAATCCTGATTCTAGCACAGGGTGTGACCTGAATATGAAGAAGTTCCTCAAGGAAGTGGACTGTGTTCTGGACACAGACAATTCAGCAAAGACAGGGCACAGCCTCAGGACTGGTCAAGTTAGTGTCTCATTGCAGACCTGTGGTCCTCTTTATATGATATCAGAGGAGAAGTACAAATTTGTTTGTCAGGAATGTGCTTCTCTTTGAACAACAAATAATAGCACTGGTATATGAATTGCATCTTATTTAGACTGCTGTTATGTTCAATGTAGAATTTCTTTGTAATATTTCCTTCCATGTATGGACTTGACAGATATGGTATATTAATAATTATATTGCATGAATAATTTGGTTTATTAATAGTATATTAACACAATTATATAAAGTACATTAGTAATTACAGGGTTCTCTTATAGGTAACTGTAGATGTTATAGAGGCCTTTCAGCTTTGTTGGTTTTTGTTTCTGTTTATTTGCAATACTGAATTTCAATTACGTCATTTCTCCATTACAGTTCCTCTGTCTGAAGCCTGATATGCTCTCTTTCGAATTGCATCCATTCAAATTTATGTGTGTGTAATCTCTCAGGGTTGACTGTTTGCTTTCTATCCCCTCCGAATAAGGGTTTCTAACTTTAAGGCTATAAGTTTCTTCTTGAAATGATCATTTATTTTCTTCAATGTACAATGGTTCCTAAGCTTCCATATGCTAGGCTCACCATATATTTTCCAGATATTAATAGGACATCTGTTTTAGTTTAAGTTTAGTGGGGAGGGGCACAAATTATTGTGGTGAGAGAAAAACCTGAACCCTGAATATAGAAGCAACCCATTGGGAGTTACAGTCATAATGGTGTGCACAGTATGTTCCCACTGGGAGTAAAGATAGGATGAACCTAGTGTGAGTTTCTATGAAGAATTAAATGGGAAGTTTTCCATTTATAGGCAAATTGTGAAGAAGAGAGAGATTAAGCAGGGTGAATTATATGATATCTAGGTTTAAAAATGATGAAAGACATGGGAGAGATGTCAGAAACCATCAGTAGGTAGACATATTAAGAAATAGATTGACCTGAACAATTAATCAAAAGAATGATTCATAAATATGTGGTCATGATGTTAAAATTCAGAAATATAATGCTTTTCTGTAATAGAGATAAAAATATGCATGTTGCTCTAATTCTATCCATTAATATGAATATGTTTATGTATATATATATATATATGTTTTGATTAAGCAATAAAACCGTGGTCACAAATATGTAGTCTATCAAAATGGTAATTTATTTCACAGCTGAGAGCAACATCTAGATAAAACACAGTTGATGATATATCAAATGTTTTACATTTGGATACAACAGTGAAAAATATAATTAAGTGTTTAATGATTTGGTTTTTGTGTTTATGGGTATCTTACCTATATGTGCAAAACATGTGTCTCTATTACCTACAGAAGTCGGAAGAGGGTTTTTCATCTTCTAAAACTGTACTGGTTTCTACCCATCATACTGAAATTTTCCTTCCTATGGAATTCAGGTTTACTTATTTTGAAAAACTTTATGATGCTAACCAGCACTACCCATCCATCCATATTATAAAGAATTCAATGAAGCAGCTGCATAAGTTCTATACTTGTCTCTAATCCATGAAAAGAAGAGAAAGCAAGTTTGACAGCTGATTCACCTAAACAGGAGAGATCACTGTTAAGGGCCAGACTCCTAGAATTGGCTTTTCTTCATCTGCAACACAAAGAATTGTCTGGATCTCTAGTCTTAATTGACTAAATCTGAGTATGAAATGTGCTTAGAACCTTCTCACAAAATAGGCAGGAACAATGAGAAAATGATGGACAACAGTGATCAGAAACTATAAATATCTCTTGTCCCTACTGTTACACTTATTGGCAATTGAAAGTCTGAATTTATATAAGTAGACATATATCATTGCTTCTCCTAATAGAGAGACTGATAAAATGAGTACAGAGTTGAGTCTTCATCCAAGTGGAGCCCAGACTACAGTTAATGGCAAATTGTACTGTGCTCAGCAAGAGATACTGAACCAAACTGAGACTACATCTTCTTGTGAAAGAGAGGCAGCATAAGGCAGAATTTTAAAATCTGTCACACGTGAATATTTGCAGAACACACATATATGCATTCCATTTTTCCTACTAAGAAGTTAAAAAATATTAGGCAGGTATGTAACTTAATTGATGCACTTCTTGTCCACAGTGGAAGGAACTGTGGGTCAGAGACCCATCATTGAGTAAACTAGTCCTGTTGCTACAATCCTCTAGTTTTAGCCTTTACATTAGAAGACAGAGAATCCGAAAGTTCTAAATCATCCTCCAGTACAAGATTGAGGTCAGCCATGCCTAATTGAGATCTGAACATTATAAAAAAAAGCCTCCAGTTTTTAAAACAAGTTAGTAAATATTAACAGCAATGTATTAAACATAGTTGTAAATATTAGCAAAGTAGATAATATATTACTTCCAACAAATACATTCAGCATTTATTCATTTGTATCAGATAAATCTGTGTAGAATGGAAATAGGATTATCTGAGACTACAGTCAATATAATTAATCGTTGGAATACCCTAAGCATATATTTTATTAGAACTTATATTTGACTACCATGTGGCAAGACCATCCAATTTTTCCACAGTTCTATAACTATAAGTTCATACTGCTTATTTAAATATGTTACATTGGGGTATGTTAGTGTTTTCCTCATAGGTCTCAAGCTGTCTCGGTCTGTCTCAGGCTTCCACTATTTGTTACTGGACTACAAAGTCAAGTATAAACACTAGTACCACAAACCACAATGTTGCAAGAGGTCAAAATATGAAAGAACTATATTGAATATATATTTACATACGTATACATATATATGTGTGTGTATGTGTATGTATGTGTGTACCTCCATACTCTAAAGTTTAAAGACCTAATTATACAATGTTATCAACTTACATTTTCAGTAGTAGACTGAAGAAAATTTATTTTGTCATAATATGCTAGTTTTAAAACATTTTTATTGCTGATTGTTAGGCCCATTTATTGTATCAGAGCTGCATATGCTACAAAAATGTAGCAACACACTATATCCTATTTCTCACTCCAAGAAAGAGGGATAGATTACTCAGCTTTCATTGTTTCAATCTATCACTCATATACACAGACAGTTTTTGGTGAATATCTACTTTGGTACAGAGCTTTTGCTTCTGCCTGAACTGGAAGTTTTATGAAAATATGAATTTTTATACCCCATGTAAATTTATAAAAGCCCAGTGACATCCTCCCTTTGAGGAACAGTGCCTGTGTCAGGAAATCTAATTCATAGCTGTCAAACATTCATCTACAACAGGATGACACAAAGATGGGGCCTCTGGTTACTTTATCCCATTATTTCTTCACATACATTTTCTCTTGTTTCTCAGGAAGAGGCTGTTTAGTATCCTTGAGTGAAAGTCAATATGCTCCGGTTGCAGACATATTAGGAGATTCTATCACATGTTAGTTGAACTCTTGATCATATTGCGTCTTCTGAGAGGGAGGCAGCCAGTTCCCGAGAAAACAAAATGTGTTTTGTTCTGTTTTGCAGAAGATTGTTAATGGGATACTGTTCTTCTGTTGACAGTAGTAAGTGGCATCCTCCATGTTGCTATTCATGAGAGAGGAACAGGTCCCAAATGTCCGTTTATGGTCCAGAGTATTCCCCAGAAGCTTTTTCATAGATAGGATTGAACTATATGGATGAGTAGTACTACAATATAGGGATTTTTATTCTCACAATAAAGCTCAACTGAAGTTTACTGGAATGTACATAGGGAAACCTGAGGCCTCAGATTTGCCATACCCTTTTACTGATAGCTGCTCTGCTAAGGGTTAACTAATCCATCGGAGTCTATTAAGTGGTTCTGAGCCCAAAAAGATCTGAAAACCAAAAGAGTGCCGGTTATGGTCTGGAACTGGAACTCAGTTACTTTCAGAAATATTAGCACAGAAATCAGATACAGAAAACCTTTCTTTATAAAGCAGAGAGAAACAGAAATAGCAGTTTTGCAATCACAAACTTAACATTGTGCTTCGTGCTGATATTTAGGAAGGTCTTGGGCTTCTGATTCTCCTAAGCCTGAATTATTATTATAAATAGGAGTATCTCAAAGAAGTCTGTCTTCTCTCTCTGAAGGTAGTTTATTTGGGTCTCTCTCTCTCTAATTTATTTATTTATTTATTTATTTATTTATTTATTTATTTATTTATTTTTTAGTATTTTATTTCACTTTATTTTATTGGATTTTTAAATTTACATTTCAAATGTTATCCTCTTTCCTGATATCCCATCCATAAATCCCATATCTCCTCCCTCCTTCCCCTTCTTCTATGAGGGTGTTCCCCCACCCATCAACCCACCCCTTCTTGCCTCCCTGCCCTGACATTCCCTTATACTGGGGGGTCCAGCCTTGGCAGGAACAAGGGCTTCTCCTTCCTTTTCCTACCATTTGTGCCCAACAAAGCCGTTTCTGCTACATATGCAGCTGGAGCCATGGGTCTGTCTATTAGAACTCTTTGGGTAGAGGTTTAGGCCCTGTGAGCTCTGATTGGTTGACACTGTTGTTTTTATGGGGTTGCAAAGCCCTTCAGCTCCTTCAATTCTTTCTCTAACTCCTCCAATGGGAGAACCATTCTCAGTTCAATGGTTTGCTGCAAGCATCTCCTTTGTATTTGTCAAGCTATGACAGAGCCTCTCAGGAGACAGCTATATCAGGCTCCTGTCAGGATGTACTTCTTGGCATCAGCAATATTGTCTGGGTTTGGTGGCTGTATATGAACTCGATCCCCAGGTGGGGTAGGCTCTTGATGGCCTTTCCTTCAGTCTCTGCTCTAAATTTTGTCACTATTTTTTACTATTAATAGTTTTGTTCTCCCTTCTAAGAAGGACTGAAGCATTTGCACTTAGGTGGTTCTTTTTCTTGAGCTTCAGGTGGTCTATTGACTATATCTTGTATAATCTGAATTTTTGGCTAATATCCACTTATCAGTAAGTGCATACCATGTGTGTTTTTTGTGTTTGGGTTACCTCACTCAGGACGATATATTCTAGTTGAATACATTTGCAGAAGAATTTCATGAATTCACTGTTTTTAATAGCTGAGTAGTATTCCATTGTGTAAATGTACAACATTTTCTGGATCCATTCCTCTGTTTAAGGACATCGGGGTTGTTTCTAGCTCATGGCTATTACAAATAAGGCTGCTATGAACATAATGGAGCATGTGCACTTCTTATATTTTGGAGCATCATTTGTGTATATGCCCAGGAGTGGTATAGCTGAGTCCTCAGGTAGTACTACGTCCAATTTTCTGAGGAATCTCAAGACGCATTTCCAGAGTGGTTTTGCCAGCTTGCAAACCTACCAACAATGGAGGAGTGTTTCTTTTCCTCTACATCCTTGCCAGCATCTGTTGTCACCTGAGATTTTATTTTAGCCATTCTGACTGGTGTGAGGTAGAAGCTCAGGGTTGTTTGATTGGCATTTCCCTGATGACTAGGGATGTTGAATCTTTCCTTAGGTTCTTCTTGGCCATTCAATATTTGTCAGTTTAGAATTCTTTGTTTAGCTCTGTACCCCATTTTTAACAGGGTTATTTGTCTCTCTGGAGTCTAACCTCTTGAGGTTTTTGTATATTTTTGATATTAGCTCACTATCAGATGTAGAATTGTTAAAGATCTATTCCCAATCAGAAACTTACATTAATATAAAGTGGGAAAGGTTCATCTAATATAAAGGTATTTAATAACATACTGTTGAACATCCCTAGAAGATCATTATATATGTTATTTTACAATTTACTGTTGTTTTGATGTGTACATTGCTGCCACTGCTCAGTAGCAAGGATCTATTTACAATTATAAATAAGATTTCTATTGGGCATACAAGCTTTCATAAAATAATAAAGAAAAATTCAGTTGAACCAATTTAAATCATCTCATAGGAAAATTGAAAAGTGAGCATATATGTTTGCAAATAATTGTGTGTCAACAAACACTAAATCTGATAGGGTAAAATATTTTCCTGTTTTGTACTATGAGAAATAGGACTAGTTATAAAAAATGTGTAGATCTTAGCAAAATTGCTATGAATAAATAATACTTGTAATTTCTATAAATGTATTGGAAATGTCAGGTTTTGGCTTCTTGGCAAATTTCATTAAAAGTCAAAAGCAACGAACAAGGAGACAATAAAACTTTCAAATATAAATTTAAGGTATAAGTCAATTAGCAGAATATAAAACAACTTATAATTTTTCTATGGTCAATATGCCAGATAACGTCATACTAAAAATACCATTTAAGTATAAGACTTTGTCTGATATATTGCTCTTGAGTCATCCAAATATAAATCTTTCTTTGAAAACAACATAAGAAGAAGGTATAAACATTGTGTGAGATGAGGATTGTGTAAGGAGGAATGAAAAAGAGGATGGCTAGAATTACAGTTCAAACTGTTTCTGAGTTATTCCAGTTGAGTGAGATGAGGGGCCTGTATGATTCCACTTCACACATGGTGTGCACAGGAGAGTTATAATCAAAATGCAATGATCTTCTGGCCCTAGCACAGTCATATTTGATTCCATATATTATCTGAAACATCAATTTAAACATAGTAGTCAAGAGTTTGTGAGACTTCATAGTGTCCTTGATGAATGCACACTGATGGACAATAAAAGAGCAGCAATGATTACATTTTTAGATGTATATTTTATACAGATCCCAGATGCTTTCTCTGACATTAGCTTAACAGGAAACAGACACTCTCCTGTAGATGTACAAAGAGACATATGTCTGTTATGTCCTATCACACTAAAAGTGAGGAATACAGCATTAATAGTGCATAGTGGGTCATTCACGCTTCAGAAGACACACCCACACACCCACACGCACACACACACACACACACACACACACACACACACACACATACACACACACCATAGCATATATACAGGCTAAAACCAGCGACCTCCACCTCACAGCTCCAGGGGTCTACTGTCTGATCATGTTGTCAGAGAGTGCAGCTTAGATCAGGCAGTGTGTGCTTACTCATCTTCCTTCTTCCTAAGAAGTGAGCCTTTAGATTCCAGACAGATCAACTGACATGTTTACTTAAACCAGTCTTTCTTGAGCCTTGGAGCACTTAATTATGTTCCATATTAATAAATCCTGTAAAACATTACAAAGAGAAAGGTAAAATATAAACAGTCACAAACCATGGAATTTATTTAATTCTGGGGTGTTAGAAAAACAGCCACCTTAAGAAATTATATTTCTGAGTACCAAACACACTGAATAAATGTGCATTATCTTTTTATGGTCAATAATTTTCTTATATTTCAAAGATTATAGGTGGTGGCCATGAGACCGCTCAGAGTACAAAGGTCTAAGATCTTTGTTTCCATTTCTGGAACTGACATGTGGAGAGAACCAACTTTCTACAAGTTGTCATCTATTTTTCATATGTACCATAATACATGTTTATGCTTGAAAGAAATGCAGAAATGGAAATATGAAAATTATTTTAATAAATGACAAACAATGGCCTGTCCTGGGACCATTGCAAACAATTTTATTAGTATTGTAGGTAGTATCATTAAGTAATCAGGTTATTTTTATGAATGGAAACAATTTCAAAATGAGGTATGTTATAATTCTAACAGAAGATATTCACTACTATAAGCCATACATTTTTATAGGAAGTTAGAAACATGATAGCTCTTACTCCAAAATTTACTTGGCACATTTTAGATGAAAGAAAATGCCTATATTTCATATTAAATAAATAACACAATTAGGCTCGGGTTTAAATCAAATGTAATATTTTCTCCCAACTGCTTGTGCAGCAAAATGTCTTCCAGGGAAACACAGGTTCTCTGCATGCAATTTGTGGTATTCTGAGACATAATGGTACCCTGAGTTGATCCCATCCAGTCTTGAAAAATGCCTAGCCATGCCAAACCTGTAAGATTTGCATGTAATTACAGTAGTGAAAATCTCTTTTAAGCAACACCTGTCAAAGACAACATTCTCTGGCCAAGGAGCTGAGGCAAGAAATAGGAGGTAGCATATTGGCACAAAGAGAAGATTCTGGAAATGGTGACAGAATAAAAGATAAATTCAAGAGAGAAACTTGGGAAGATGCTGAGAAAGACACTAAGGACAAAGCTGCTCAGGACTGAAGAAGAGGGAACTGATCAAGTTGTAGATATAGCCTAATTTAAATTGGTTAAATAAGTTATGGGCTAGTCAGAGAATGAGCCAAAGCTTATGGCCTAGGCATTTATTAATGCATAATTAGGCTCAGCGTCATCATTCTGGGAACAGAGGCTTTAAGGAAAGTGGACTTTTCTTATTTTTACAACTTTGAGCACACCTCACTAACCAGATTACTTCTTAATAGATTAATGACAGATTGAACAGTAGTAAGTTGCAGACAGACAGCAGGACTTGAGGGGAGTTGTACAGCTTCTAAGGTGCTGCTACTTTGTTCCCAGGTAAAGAAGAACAAAAGGAAGAATGCCCTGGCTCATTGTGTTCTTCAGCAGAATCTTCATGTACATGGTTAGCTTAATACAATTGTATCCTTTTTATACAGTGTAACATACTGATAACAAAGTCTCCATCTTCACTCCATTTCTCTGTGTGACAGAGGAACCATCAATTACAAGGCAACTTAGCAAATTTATCCTGGTATCAGCAAAAATTTGGGGAAGTCCCTATCCTTACATATAGTTCATCCACAGTACAACCTGAAGTCCCATCAAGGTTCAGCAGCAACAGATCTCAGACTCATTTCCTATTCATCATTAGCAGCCTGGAATCTGAAGATATTGCCACTGACTATTGTCTGAAATACTATAGTAAGCCTCTCACAGTATTACAGGTTATAACATAAACATGACAATGAAGTAGAAATGTGAGGCTAGGAGCCCCGTGTGCTGCTCTTTATCCTCCCGTTTGCTGATATTTCTCAGCCTCAGTCTGATTTTGGAGTTTACAAAGACATTTTGGTAGAATGAATTGTCTCTTCTGTGATTTAACTTTCTTTTTTTCTGCTAAGGTCACAGCATAGATATGACAAATTTTCTCCAGAATTAATAACAGACTAGGATATGAGACACATGCTTAAACATTATTTGGATTCCTAAAACAAGTCATTTTAAGCAAGAATAGATTTAAATGGGATAAGCTGGAGAATGAAAACAGTCGTTAACAGTTTTGGGACTATTTAGTGTTGGGGAAAGTTGTTTAAGTAAAGAAGAAATCATTGTTTTTCTCAAAGAGCATATCTGATAAATTCTGTAGAGAACTGATCCTCAGACCTGTTGGTGAATAAAATATTCAGTTGCTGATGTTCACATCTGCCTGTAGCATCCTACTTTCTCTATGCTTATTAATATTCATGGTGGCTCTCGTAGATAGTGTATTGTCAATAGTTACTTTCATTATATTTAATGAGAATATGTTTATTTATATCCTCAAGAATCTATGTAGGGTCACTGGTCTCTTCAATAGTTATTTTCACCAAGCTAACTATAATACTTACATTTTAGTACTCTCTGCCATCTTATGTTTTATTCTTCTTACTGTTTATTAATCTGTTAAAATGTATTTCACTAACATTTAGTAGTAAATTTATTAGTTTTTACCTTGATTAGTTACTAGTTGTATGCAGAGTATTAGTAAGAGATTTCACTGGAATCAGCAGAAATCCAGCAACTCTCTTAAACTTCTGTTCCACTGTAATAGAATTTAGGATTCAAATTATAAATATAGCTTTTATTTGCCTGGTGTTATTACTTAGCAGTAAGCTAAAAAACTCATGCTTTCTAGTTCTCTCTGAACTCTGTTTAGCTGTTTCAACTCAACTGTTCTGGTTCAAACTCATCTTCAAGATGGCTGATTGAATTTGCCTTCTCTCAACTTCTCACCAAACTGCTCTGTTGGGATAATTTCCTGTGCACTACGTAAAGTTTGTCTTTGCATCATTCAAATGTTTATTTCTATACTAGCAGAGACCTGAACACTATCCAGACATTGCTATTGTTATTTTTATGACACATCATCAGTTTCAGAACTTTGTAAACCTTGTTCTTCATCAACTTCTGATTGGTTTAATAAACAGTTGAGGGACTATAGCAAGGCAGGAGAGGAAAGGTAGATCATCTGGGCAGAGATAGGAACCCTGGAAAAGATTTTGGGGAGAGGATTTGACAGTCAGACACAGAGAAAGAAACAGGTGTCAGGACTAAAAAGAGGTAAGAAGCCACATAGCAAACATGAGATAGAATAGATGGGTGAAAAAATAAGTTATAGAGGAGAGTGGGAAACAAGACAGATAATGTCTAAACTTTCATAAAAATACGTCTCTGTGTCATTATTTAAAAGCTGGAAGGTTGATACAGTCTGGTGACATTTGGAGCCCATAATATGGCAGAAATTTATATTTAGAGCTTGAGAAAAGTTATGGTTGGAAGGCAGGGTAAAAACACTTTGTAGAGCTAAATGAGGTTTCCTAGCTAGGTGTGAGCAGAAAATCACTGAGGAGAGGCTATGGACAGAGGTATGGCTCCTCTAAGACTCCCTGCTTTGCAATATAGCAAGCTATGCTATATTCATATATACTATGCTCATGAGTGGGACCTATGAGCAGTGGGTGGGGAGCTGGGAACCAGAGCCTCAGTGCACTGTCCTACAGGCTAGCAAACTCCTAGGTTGCAGCCAGGTCCAACAACTTTTGAGATCTTGGATTGGGAGGCAGAGGCCCTAGCCAATGATAGCAAGCATAAAGGTCAGCTCTCAGTGAAGAGCAAACAGAGCTGCAGTCCAAAAACAGTGGGGTAGCCAGAGTGGAAGTAGCCAGGTCTGAACCCTATGTGCTAAGGTAAACATCTCAAAAGGAGCAACAGGAACTGCACCCAGAATCCAAAACACAGAAGAATCTTGGACTGGGTAATTATCTCTTGAATTGTTATATTGTACTAAAGAAATGAAAGAAACCAGATCTTAATATTTATAGAGAATAGTAATTAGTCTGAAAATAATAAAGTGAAGTCTCTGAAAAAATATTTTGTGTTAAAAATGAAAAACATAATTACAAAGGACATGTGAATGCCATATAATTTTGTTTCAATTATCAGATCACAAATATATTTTTGGTAGTGTTTGCATTTTTCTGTTTCCTTCTTAATCGAGATTAAAATAAAACAAATTTACATAAGAAAGGTAGCTGAGAAAAGCTATGCTAAGGTACAAATAGAATAAAAATTAGACATTCCCACAGCTCCCTGCTCCCAAACAATGTGGGAGAGAGAGCTGATCGCCCAGACCTGTGGGAAATCCTGAGACTGCAGGGCAGGGGAGAATGCCACTTCTGCCCACCTTTGCCCACATCCCTGGCCCAAGAGGAAACTGTATAGGGCCTCTGGACACAGGAAGATAGGAGCAGTCAAGCTGCAGGAGCCCTGCAGTCCAGACAGCGCCCAGATATGAATGGGACGGGTCAAGCAGCTCCCTGCACCCAAATCCCATGGGAGGGAGAAATAGAACTTCAGAAGGGCAAACACTGTGGGAATCCAGAGGAGACTACTCTCTGCCCACATATCTGACTCTAGAGGAAAACACCTAGCACCATCTGGGTCCCCTGCCCACAGGGACCCAGGAGAAGTAGAGGAAGTCCCTTGTGGTTCCCACCCACAGGGACAGCTGAAAGTCAGTGGACAGGAATGACTTCACACCTGAAAGCAGAACACTCTGCTCCCATTACTGGCTGAAAGAAAACAGGAAAACAGGTTTACACTCCTGACACACAGGCCTATAGCACAGTCAAGCCAGTGTCAGAAATAGCAAAAAAAAAAAAAAAAAAAAAAAAAAAGATAACATCAGAGACAACCTCATGGCTAGAGGCAAGCACAGGAAACAAACAACAGAAACCAAGACAGGAATGTGGGCAGGGGTGGGAAGTATTGGTGGTCTCTTCTGCTCTGCAGTCTCAGGAATGCCTACCTGTCAGGGTGGTGAGCTCTCTCTCTCTCAAGGGGTTTGGGAGCAGTGATCTGGGCTGGGATCAGCGAGGGTGGGGTTCCAGCTAAAAACAGGAAGTGTCCAGTCCCAGGGCAATTTTGCCTCTGTGTTTCCTGAGACCACCAGGCAGGTCGCTTGGAGCAGAAAAGTTGGTCTTACCTGTGGTCTCCCGGCTCAAGTTTGCTCGTGGGGTGTTGCTTTTGAGCTCTCTGTGAGGGCAGCAACCAGGAGGGCCTGAATCACCTTTTCCAGGATGCCCCAGTGCACCAGGGTCCCTGATGGCGTTAGGTGTTTTCCTCTGGAGTCAGAAATGTGGACAGAGTGCAGTCTCTTCTGACTTTCCAGGCATGTCTGCCTCTCTGAAGGTTTAGCTCTCCCTCCACGGGATTTGGGTGCAGAGAACTGTTGATCAGGTCCCTTCAGGTCTGGGCGGTTTCTGGAGCGCGGGGGACCTGCAGCTCCAGTGCTCAGATCTTCCCCAAAGTCTTATTATTTTGTGAAGTCTACTGTGTTCTAGTCTACAATCAGATTCTTGCCTGAAGATTTCATCCCTATCCCAGCCCAATGTCAAATTTCCGCCAAGCAGTCCCTAAAATCTCTCCACATCTTCCCCTTTTTTATTTCATAAATAAGACTGTGTCTGTCTTAGGTTGTTCTGAGAAGAATGCCTTCCTTACTAATCATGGAATATGCATTATCAAAAGCAGTGCACTGATGTTTTAGGTTGATAAGGCTCTGTGCAGAACTTACAAGTCTCTGACTGCCAGCCTATCAAATTAATAGCTGTCTGGGGTGGGGGGGTCTGTTCTTAATTTCAAGCCATGTAGTTTGGACACCAACATATTGACATTGCTAAAGGCAAGTTTGATCACAATGAGCAGAAATTAAAGTATTTTCAGAACAAGAAGGGATAGCATGATCAAGTTAGACATAACATTCTTGAACCTTGACCAAGAAGGGCATATTGACCTCAGGCCATGAAAAATTTTATCAGCAATATCTTCAGCATCAAAGCTCAGCAGAGAAGCATTCTTTAAATTTATAATCTCACTATGCAAAGTTAAAACATACAGACAGATGTTAAAATTATGCCAAATACCTTTCAAATATCTTTGAATTTTTTCCCAATTATAGTGACTGTCATTGTAAGTTTTAGAAGGAACGTAATTCTATTGGTGTTTAGTATGACACTCGAGATGGTTACTTACACTTAAACTCTGAACTACTTCTCTAATAATTTAAATAGTATTAGATGGCATCAATCCGTTGTTCCAAATGCCTGTCTAAAAGCTATTGAATACCCAGAACTCTATTACCATGTTTTGCTAAATGATTAACAAAAGTAGTTGTCTTAACTTCTTGTGTCTTATCAACTGGTAGCTGTTAATGTAATTAAAACTCGTATGCCAGCAATAATCAAGCCCACAACCCTCTTGCTTCTGCTTAAAGCCTGACTCAATGCTTCCCATACTTGGAAGCTTTTTTCAGAATGTCAAGGTCCTGTGATACTCAAAGCAATAAAACAAAAGCTAGTTGATAGACCACCATAACAGAAATGGCATATATCAATACACTAGCACAATTGGAATACAATCAATACAACTTACAGTAGATACTGTGAAAAGAAGAATTTTAACATGGCCAAATAATAAAACATTAGGAGCTTTAACACATTCACTAACACTTGTTTGAAATCCAGATCCTCATCTAGACGTAAGTATACCTAGTTGTAGAGTGCCATAGATATTTAACACAGAGTTCCTTGGCATCCAAATTTTAAAATTTTAAAATAAATAGAATGGGATTTAATTGTGTGGTATACAGGGATCTAACTCACCGTTTTTTATTTTATGAAGATATTGTTTATAAATTATACAATACCTTGTCATTGAGAATTATAAAGGATTACAGTAATATGGTTAATATTAAATTGTTCACAAAACATCTCAAATGCTTGACTACAACTGTCAGATTCACTATCTGTTTTAATCTGATTTGGAACACCAAACATAGAGAAGCAACATAAGAAATGACTAATTACGGTATTAGTTGCTTTTCCTGTTAAAGCACATGAACTAGAAAGTCTGAGAATGTAACAATAGTCACAAATAAATATTTTAATGTTTTTTTAAATCAGATATATGAGTAATATCCATTTGCCAAAATTTATAAGGTATAGGTCCTTGAGTATTAACACCATTATGTGATACAAATAGAAACTGAGAACATTCAGGACAAGTCTTTCCAATTTGACTTTCACATTCCCTAGAAATACCAAATTGTCGTCTCAAGTGATGTGAAGAATAAGATTGAATGGCTAATTGTTCCTGTGTAAAGCTTATAATATGCCTGGTTTACAAATCTGCTGTAGCATTGTCCTCACTAAGGGATCTGGACAGTACAGTATCGGCTTTAAATGTCCTATGAAGTAAAAGGAACAGTATGCTATCTTAAATTAAGATGCATTTACATGAATAGTTGCAAAATTTGAGAAGTAGCAGTATCTAAAAAGGGAACAATTTAAAGCAATTGCAAACCATAAGCTATGTATTGGTTATCAGTGTACAAATAGAAATACTGATTCTTAGAATTTCAAAAACAGCAGCTATAGAACATAGTTCAATTGTTCTTGCTGAAGCAAAGATAAACTCAAGAGAATGAACATGTGATCTAATTACATATATTTCATTCCCTTTAGATGAATGATCTGTAAATATAGTAAGCACATTTTATATGGGCTGCATGAGTAAATTTATAGGAAACACAAAATCATGCATAGAGAAAAATTGTTATAATTTATCTTTTGGATAACGATTATCAATTTTACATAAAAATTTGCACATACAATAAGTCAACTATCAGTATTCTACAATAACCAATTTAATTGCTGTTTGGAATAAGAAATATTTCATAAGATTCTTCCCCAAAATACTTTCATGATTTTCTGTATTAACATAGCAACAGCTTCATAGTAGGGTATTACAACTTTCTTTAGAGATGAAGAAAGATGAAGTCACATTAATGTTCTATTTTGCCAAAGGAGAGTTGTGGGTGCATAGGAGGTAGCAATAATGTAAAGAGTCAACAATTAGTCATGCTCTATGTCTGTTGTTGACTAAGAACTTCTTCTACTTCCTGCAAAGCTACTCCTCTCTTGTCCCTCATTGGTTAATTTTAAGATGGAGTTAGCATTGGCATCCCCCTTAATAAAACCAAGTTTACACAGTATCTTTCCACAAAGACAGCCCTACAAAGGATAATAGATGGAAAACCGCAAAACAAGGAGGGAAACTACATCATAGAAAAAGCAAGAAAGTAATCTTCTTGTAACAAACACAAAAGAAGACAGCCAAACAAACATAATTCCACCTCTAAAAAAAATAACAGGAAACAAAAGGCAATATTCCTTAATATCTCTTAACAGCAATGAACTCAAGTCCCCAATTAAAAAAAACATAGACTAATATACTGTATACATAAAGAGGACCCAGAATTTTGCTGCATACAGGAAACACACCTCAGAGAGAAAGACAGACACTACCTCACAATAAAAGGCTTGAAAACCAATATCCAAGCAAATGGTCTGAAGAAGCAAGCTGGGTTCTAATATCAAATAAAATCGAGATTCAATTAAAAGTCATAAAAAAAGGTAAGGAAGGATACGTCATATTCATCAAAGGAAAAATCCACAAAGATTAACTCCCAATTTTGAATGTCTATGCTCCAAATGCAAGGACACATATAATCATAAAAGAAACCTTACTAAAGCTCAAAGTATACAGTGCACCTCACACAATAATAGTGGGAGACATCAACACCCCAATTTCATCAATGGACAGAGCATATAAACAGAAACTGAACAGAGACACATAGTTAACAGAAGTTATGACTTAATGGATTTAACAGATATCTATAGAACATTTCATCCTAAAACAAAAGAATATACCTTCTTCTCAGTACCTCACGGTACCATCTCAAAAATTGCCCATATAATAGATCACAAAATAGACCTCAAATGACACAAGAAGATTGAAATAATCCCATGCATCCTATCAGATCACCATTGAATAAGGATGGTTTTCAATAACAATGAAAATGACAGAAAATCCATATATACATGGACTTTGAACAATGCTCTGCTCAATGATAACTTGGTCAAGGAAGAAATACAGAAAGGAATTAAAGATATTTTAGAGCTCTAGAACAAAAAAGAAGCAAATACACCCAAGAGGAATAGACAGCAGGAAAAATATCAAAGTCTGTGCTGAAATCAACCTAGTAGAATCAAAAGAAATATACAAAGAATAAACAAACCCAGGAGTTAGTTATTTGAGAAAATCAGCAAGATAGACGAACTCTTAAACAGAGTAACCAGAGAGCACAGAAAGTATCCAGAATAACAAAATTAGAAATGAAAAGAAGGATATAAGAACATTATCCGAGGAAATTCTAAAAATTATCAGATCCTACTACAAAAGCCTATATTCAACAAAAGTGGAAAAGCTGGATGAAATGGACAATTTTTCTAGGCAGATACCAGGTAAACAGGTTAAATCAGGATGAGATAGACATTCCAAACTTCTACAGAAATAGAAGCAGTTATTAAAAGTCTGTCAACCAAAAATAGCGCAGGACCACATGGTTTAGTGCAGAACTCTATCAGACCTTCATAGAAGATTTCATACCAACACTGTCCAAATTTTTCTATAAAAAGAAATAGAAGAGGCACTACCAATTCTTTCTCTGAAGCCACAATATGCTTATACTTAAACCACACAAAGACTCAACAAAGAAAGAGAACTTCAGACCAATTTGCCTTTATTGGTGCAAAAATACTCAATAAAATTCTCAC
This sequence comes from Rattus norvegicus, assembly GCF_021556685.1. NCBI lineage: Eukaryota > Metazoa > Chordata > Mammalia > Rodentia > Muridae > Rattus > Rattus norvegicus. The sequence goes on along the minus strand of NC_141537.1, from coordinate 98,785,990 downwards.
AAATTGAATCAAAGAACACATTAAAAAGATCATCCATCATGATCAAGTAGGCTTCATCCCAGGGATACAAGGATGGTTTAATATAAGGAAATCCATCACATAATCCACTATGTAAACAAACTCAAAGGAAAAAAAATACAACATGATCATCTCATTAGATGCTGAGAAAGTATGTGACAAAATTTAACACCCCTTCATGTTAAAAATCTTCGAAAGATCAGTAATTTAAGGCTCATATCTACACATAGTAAAAGCAATACAAAGCAAACCAGTAACCAACATCAAACTAAATGGGGAGAAACTTGAAGCAATCCCACTTAATTAAGGGACTAGAGAAAGCTGCCCACTCTTTCTTCCTATTCAATATAATATTCAAAGTCCTAGCCAGAGCAGTCAGAAAACAAAAGGAGGTCAAAGGATACAAATTGGAAATGAAGAAGCTAAAATATCACTATGTCCAGATGATATGATAGTATACTTAAACGATCCCACAGATTCCACCAGGGAACTCCTACAGTTGATAAACAACTTCAGCAACGTGGCAGGATATAAACTTAACTCAAACAAATCAGTAGCCTTCCCATACTCAAAGGATAAACAGGCTGTGAACAAAATTAGGGAAATGGCACTCTTCACAATGGTCCCAAATAACACAAAATACCCCAACTGTGACTCTAACCAAGAAAGTGGAAGATCTGTATGACAAGATCAACTTCAAGTCTCTGAAGAAAAACATTGAAGAAGATCTCAGAGGATGGAAAGATCTCCCATGCTCATGGATTACAAGGATTAATAAAGTAAAAAATGGCCCTATTGCAGAAAGCAATCTACAGATTCAAAGCAATCTCCATCAAATTTCCAACTCAATTCATCATTGATTTAAAAAGAACAATTTGTTAATTCATTGGGAATAGCAAAAAAAAAAATAGCGAAATATTCCTCAAAAACAAAAGAACTTCTGGAGGAATCACTATCCCTGACCTCCAGGTGCATTACAGAGCAATAGTGATAAAAAACTGTGTGGTATTGGTGCACAGACAGAGACAGGCAGGTAGATCAGTGGAATAGAATTGAAAACCCATCATCACTTGATATTTGACAAAGAAGCTAAGACCATCCAGTGGAAAAAAGATAGCATTTTCAACAAGTGTTACTGATTCAACTGGAGGTTAGCATGTAGAAGAATATAAGTCAATGCATTCTTATCACCTTGTACAACGCTCAAGTCCAGGTAGATCATGGGCCTCCACACAAAATCAGATGCACTCAAACTAATTGAAGAAAGAGTGGGGAAGAACCTGGAGCACGTGGGCACTGAGGGAAATTTCCTGAACAGAACCCCAATGGGTTATTCTCTAAGATCAAGAATCAACAAATGGGACCTCATAGAATTGCAAAGCAACACTATCATTAGAAGAAAATGGCAAACAACAGATTGAGAAAAGATCTTTACCAATCCTACATCTGATAGAGGGCTAATATCCAATATATGCAAAGAAGTCATGACTTAGACTCCAGAGAGCCAAATAACCTTATTAAAACTTGAGGTACAAAGCTAAATGGAGAATTGCCATCTGTGGAATATCAAATGGCTGAGAAGTACCTAAAGAAATGTTCAACATCCTTAGTCATTAGGGAAATGCAAATTAAACCCTTCAGATTCTTCCTTATTCCAGTCAGGATGGCTAAGACAAAAAACTGAGGTGAAAGTAGATGCTGGCAAGGATGTGGAGAAAGAGGAAAACTCCATTGTTAGTGTATGTTTGTCTTTACAAAGTTCTCCCACAAGATGTAAAACAAAAAAAACAGACAAAATGAGTAGTGCCACTAGGCCATGTTCTGTAGTGTGGGAATCCTTTTCCTGTACTGGGGAAGGACCTGTGCTAAAAGAAGTTGGAAATGATGAGTCACAGAAACATCTTAGCAATATCAAATATTTCCCTGATGCAAGTGTGTAGACAAATATTGTCTCCAAAGGAAAATAACTCCAAATAAAAATAATATAAGGACTTAAAAGTGACATAGGTCAGGGTCATACTGTAATATGTGAATTTTTTTTCTTGTGAGAATCATCTATTCATGTTTACAAGGCCTACAGGGAAATGATAGTATTACCATTCAGTGCTCTTTTTTATTCCTTACCATGTTGCTTACATTATACTAAAAGTCTCAGAGCAGACATTTGTTACCTGTGCTGGAGAACACCACCTCAACTAACATCCCTCTAAGGTATTAGCTATAAACTATTCTGAGTTCTTTAGCTCTACTCCTTTTATTCTTTCTATCCCAATACAGAAAATTTGTTTTTCAGATAACCAGCACATGTGGTAGTTGGGCATCACCATCTGGGTGGATTTTGTTCTGGGTTGTATCATTATGGAGAATACTCTAGAAGTTGCTGACCGTAATTCACACCCACATCCTCAGTCACTACTCTACTGATTTCAGTGTGAAATCTGTGCCTGACCCACTACCACTAAATCTAAGACTCCTTGACCTCTGAAGCTATCAATTGAAGTGTGTGTGATCCTTATGCAGGAAACTCTTATCTAGACCTGAAGGAAATGGAAACTGATTCTCCAGGAGGACAGGATTAAACAGTCCACCCTGGGTCATCAAAATATCTCCACTGATAATTAGAGAAATGAAAGAGTATACAGAAACAAAATGATATTTTCAAATGCTTTTTCCTTCTTTTATTTATTTCCTACTTATTATGTTCATGACTTTTAGTCATATTTCACAAGTGTTCTATATAAAATACCTATGTAGAGAAAGCATGAAAACTAGGAGTCATCTGGAATAATGGTTTTTGGGGTTGTAAAAGTAGTCACAAATGCTTAGGTTCACCCTTGAAACCTTACAGAGATATAAATTCCTAGGGACAGCATACAATGACAGGAACTGCCAGCAGTAGGCTGGATGGAGACATCTAAGAAGCCAGAGGCAGCTCCTTATAAAGTTGGGTGGTGTCTGCAACCCTGAGAAGCAGGAGAGGCATCCCTCCAGAGGACACCCTATCTGAAATAAGAGACTGCCTGAATTAGGCCTGTATGGAGACATCTCAGTAGCTGGCAGCAGATCGTTGTAAAAACAGTTTTTTCCCATTTCTCCTAAACTTAGCCCTGGACAACAGCTGTATAGATTTCATTTGTGCGTGACAGTCTTTCATTTGGCCTTGGTGTGCAAAATTATTCTACTATATCTGAGTTTCTTATTGTTTTCCTTCTGCTCTGGTGAATTCTGTGAAACTAGATGTTCCTTGATGTAATGATTCTTAAAGAATTGGAAATTAGGGTTGGGGATTTAGCTCAGTGGTAGAGCGCTTGCCTAGCAAGCGCAAGGCCCTGGGTTCGGTCCCCAGCTCTGAAAAAAATAAAAGAAAAAAAAAGAATTGGAAATTGAGGCATAGGGGCACAGCACAGCACAGCCCTAATGGCTCATCTTGGAAACAATGTAATAACTGCACAATAGTAGTACCAGATTAATGCTTGACTTGTAAAGAAACTTTAAAGAAATTATTAGAAAATGAATTAGAGCCAACATTGGGATCTTAGGAAAGGAAAATGTTATTGAAATTAGGAAATAAGTTTTATATAACATTTGAGAGCTGTTCCTAGATAAGAAAGTATAGAATATATAAAATCATATACTAGTAAAACTAAGGCAAAATAGTTGGACTCTTATGAGAGTCATTATGTGTACGGAACAGAAAGCTAGCAGAACTATTGAGTTATGGCTTAACTTGATTCTTTCTGGCCACTCCCTGGCAGCTTTGTCTATGTCATTTATCCTTAGAGATTCACATGAAAATGCAAGTAGGTGACTTCGGAGCTTTGAGCTCTGAAGTATAATAAGTCAAAAGTTAAAGTTTAAATAATGATAAGTTTGCAATTATTATTATTTTGGCCACAGGCCTGGGAATAGGGGAAGCTTGAAATTTTGAGGGAAAATATCGTAATTCTTAGTTCTTTGTGGAATGTGGTTATTCTTTTGAATTTGATTTGGCAATGATTATACAATGTCTTTTTTTCTACCTGCTTTTGGATTATCAATAAAAGACTTGGGCAAGAGAAAGAGTAGAGAGCATGTGAAGAGTGAATGAGAGAGTGCATGAGGGAATGGATGTGAGAACAAATCTGAGAGGGAATGTGAGAGTGAATGTGATAGCGAGAGAGCATGAGAAGTGCATGTGAAGAGTGAGTGAAGAGAGGACGTGAAGTGTGTATGAAGATTGTGTGCATGAGTGAAAGGAGAGTACACGTGGTGTGAGTGAGACACATGTGAGATATGTATGAAGAGTGTACATGAAAATGAAAGGGAAACGAACAGAGGTGTGCATGAGTGTGCGAGTTCGAGAAAAGAAAAGCACAACAGAAAAAAGCAGACTGCACAAGTGAACGCAGAATGTGTTCAGCCCCAAGCTGCAAGTGAGCAAGAGAGGGAGAGAGAGAGAGAGAGAGAGAGAGAGAGAGAGAGAGAGAGAGAGAGATTTTAAGCCTTGAAATTGCCTGTCAGTTTGTATCCAAAAAGTAATCTGTACATATTTATTATGTGCCTTCCAGCTATCCCTTCTTCCAGTTGAGAACTCCAATCCTGTGCCAAGACTGGACCCCGACAAATAACTGGCTTGGAAAACTGGTAAACTTAGATATGAATAGAACCTGCTTCTGCATGTGGATTAGCAGGGCCCCAGAAATCCCATCCCCCACATTCTCCTTTATCTTTGATTCTTTACTTGCCATGGACCCAGAACACAAGTATCCCCAGGAACTGAGGAGAGCACCTCATTCTGAGGACTTGATATGAAGAGTCCTGAATATTCAAGGAAGAAAGAGGGGCTTGCTTTTGTCTTGGATTTGCAAGGAGAGGTGAACCCTAGGGAGCGTTATGCAAATCCCTTGGTTAGTACAGTTGTGTGCTACCAAAATTACCAAATGTAAGGAAATGCTCATTCTTGTGTCTTGAGTAACATAAAGTGTCTCCTTTGTTTCTAAAGAAACACATTCAATTCCTATTGCCTATAGTATTGGGTAAATAGACACACCTGAAAATGATTGAATATACCTGAATTCAATTTATAGACCATCTACAAGGCCAAGACATGCCTAATTGATCCAGACAGAAGTTTTTTGCAGGCATGTGCTTGAAGTGAATATTTGAATGAGAAGTAACTAATTATATCCTATGACAAGCAAAAGAAAAAGAAAAAGGAAATAAAATTACTGACCTTCTCTAAAGAAAGATGAGAGTGGGGGAAAATTTTTTCATAATAGTATAAATAAGAAAATTCCCTGTAACAACTCACAAAATTACATTACTAATAATATTCTCCTCTATATCCTCAATGTAAGTATATGCCAACGTCAAAGTCAAAGTATTCAAATTTCTTACAATATACTAACTGACTTGTGCTAAGAGGCTGAGGCATTTGCCTCCAAGTCTTACCTCCTGAGTTTGATACCCAGAGCTCACTTAATCAGTTTCCCTAGGTTGTTCTCTGAACAACCTTCTACTATGGCAGGCATATGCACATATGCAAACACATACACAATAAAGAATATTGTTTTCAGGAATATCCTGTAGGTAATGAGATACACCGTACTACAAATATTTCATCTACTTTGGTTTTAAGTATTATTTTGAGATGTCTTCTAAAATCTATTTTTTCTCTTTATAAAGAATCTAGTTCCTTTTTTTTTTAATTTTTTTTCCAGGGCCTTGCACTTTCTAGGCAAGTGCTCTACCACTGAGCTAAACCCCCAACCCCTAAGAATCTAGTTCTTTCATGGTTGTTATCTTTCCATTACTTCAATTGCTTGCTTGGTATGTAGTTGTTACAGACAAAACCAATGTACACAATTTAACAGTGTCTTCTGTGCATTACAATGGCAAAACTTCAACGAAGTGGAAATTTAAGGGTTCTCTGGAAAGTCTCTTGGATGGTGTTTTGCCGAGACAAACATATGAAGGAATGTTTAGTTCCATTAAAGTGGATTCAGGTGTGAAAGACTAAGGCCGACTCATTGAGGAACATTTTATTTTGCTGAAGTAGACACAGGAGAGAGGATGCTCTGCTAAAGCAAGCGTGTGAAAGGACATGTGATGATGCTTTCTTTGCTAAGGACACACATGTATTGGTCCACTTTACATTGCATAGTTGAGCTAAATTTGTCAGAACTTTATAGAAAGAAACACAAATAATTCTGGTGTTTTAGTGCAATTTTGTGCTGCTTTATGAACTTGGGTTGATTAGATACACATAGTGAGGCTAGACCTGTGGAGGATGCATGATGTTTTGAGGGTATAAATAGGACTCTGCAGAGTGCTGGAGACAAAGCTTGAGTTACTGGTACAGCTAGTTGTTCAATGCTTGTGGGTCACATCTTTGCTGATCTTTGCTTCCCTGAGAGAGGCACACTGAGCATTTCTGGTGTTCCTGTTGGTCCCTTCTGTTGACACAAGCCAAAGCTGAGATCTGGCTATCTGTTAGGTTGAGTCACCGCTGTTGCTTACCCACTTTACCCAACTGGACTGCTGGTGTATCCATGAAGTGTTTTTGAGTGGATCAAGCTGCTGCTGGTTGCCAACCTGTGAACTGAACTGCTGATTTCCAAACACAGACAGGAGTTGCTCCAAGATACATTTATAGATAGGTCGACTTCCCCCATATCCTTTCCTTTCCACTACCTCTGGTGGGTGGAGGGCTTCAAAGGTTAAAGCATTTAAGATTCATCTTTAAAAATAGGTTTTCAGAAATTTAAATTTACAGCTTCAATCCATACCCTGCACTTTATACCCTGCACTCTTTGCTCACTACTTCCTTTTTATCAATTTTGATTAAAATTAGTGCTTAAGGGCAAGGGTGATGTGTCAGAGCTGTGCTGAGAAACTAATTTTAGATCTATATTCATTTGAACATGGAATTCATGGTACTACAATCTGAGAGACACAAGAATCTCACAACCCTAATAGGCACCATGGAGACTTGAATTCTCAGAAAATAGAACTGATATTCCTAATAATTTTTCTTTCAGACAGTATATGAAAAATAATATTTTCTCAAAACATTCTTTAAAACACCTAGATATTAGCATTATCATTTTGTAATAAGTTGAGAATGTCCAGTAACCTTTGTGTGACATTAAAATAACTCCTTTGAATGTCTAACTTAACTCATGAAACTTTCTAATTATGTTTTTCATAGAAATATATTTAAAAGTCTACAGAATTAAAAATTACTTTTATTCAAAATAATGTTTTTTATTTTCTTTTATTTTTATACTGAAAACACTATAGTCCTTTTTCTGAAATTTTCTGTGTTGCTTATAGTATAAAAACATTAACCTGACCTCTAGCCACAGCACATGGGACAAAGGGTTTCAATATTTGAGATCTTTGTCACTGAGATAAATAATTAATGTACCAGTATCACATTTCAAATATTATTGTGCTGCTATATTATCTAGATGGGTTTACAGTTTTTGTTTGTACATCAAATATATTCTTACTTAAAAAGTAAATTGAACACACTAATAGTGCTTTAGATAATAGCACATCATCTAAATTACCAATAACATCATGTCAGCTAAACTATTGATCACTAGAATGATAGGTTAATAGACAAAGAATAGATCATTATAAATTCAAGAAAAGAAAATAAATGTTTAAAAATGTTTTACTATTTCACTCAAGAAGAAGGAAAATATTATAATATATCATATAGTCATTTAGAGAGAACTGTTTGTCCACCAATTTAGACTCATGAAAAATACATAGGCAAGAGTGGGTCATTATTTGAAACACCAGTACAAAATTACCTCCTCCAAGGATAGGACAGAGTGTCTATGATAACATTACTAACCAATAATTTGTTTATTTATATTTTGTAAACTCTGATAATGGTTCATAGTGATTAATCTCTAAGGAAAATGTAAAAATGCATTAAACTATGTGAATTATACAAATAATGTATAGTATATATTATACATAAAATATTTATAAAAACAGAAAGTGAGACACATTGTATTGTGACTAATTCTGCCATTTAATTACTTTTTGTAAAGTTTTGTTTTCTGTAAATGATTCTGAGCTCTGTTTTTCTAATACGGTGTCAAGGGTTGAGAATATATTCATGTAACTTACTCTGAGTTTCTTTTTGGCTCCCTTTGTTAGTCACATGATACAACGCTGACGTTGGTAGACATCTGTGAATGCTCCTCTAGATACAGGTTTGAGCAGTGTGACAATCTAATGTAGTTCTTTGATAAAGTGACTCTATGAAAGAACAGCACCTGATATTATTTGTTATATAAAAGCATAGCACATATGGAAGCAAAGTTCTGTGGAATCCCATGCTATTTAGCATTGTATTCTGATATAGGATAATGATGAATTAAAAACCTAAAAGTTTCATATTTTTTATACTTATATCTTCTAGAGGTTAATATAGAAATGTCAATTCCATGCAACTTTCCAATAGAAGAAGAATTTCAGATGTTGGAATGTCAAAAAAAATTCTGCTTATGTTTTGCCAGACTTAAGAAGAAAAGAAATCTTAGTTTGCATATCTGACGACTAAAAATTATTCAGCATGCCGAGGAGGCACCAATACCTAGCATATAGCATTTACTGGTGAGTCACATTAACTGTAAGGTACAATTGACTCATCCTAAAAGAGTAGATGACAATTAACTGGTTGAAGTACTGAATACAAGGCATTTCTCTTGGGATATTAACCATGCTAGAGTATATTCATTAAATAAGGATAATTAGTGATTAGGACTAGACTATGTAAAATTTCTTACTCAAGAGTCACAGTACAACTGTTGTTATTCTAGAGTAAGATATGCCAACTTTATAAAACACAAACCAGTAGTTCTCCACTCTGAAAAATAATAGTTTCTAAGCCTTTGTATCTTGTTTGAGGTGCTCATGAACTTTACTTAACTATGTACTAGCACTGCCAAAATGGGGTATATTAGACTCATCAAGTTGAGAGATTCATATGGCTTAGTAGTGGTCAGTTTTAAGGTGGAAATGGTAGCATTAGCACTGGACCCTAGCAGAAACAAAGGGTATATTAATTTATAAAAAACAAAACAAAACAAACTCTTGGTGTGGATAAACATTTTATTATCTTGATGTCCTATGATAGATTACAAACACAAATTCAAAGTAAAAACAAAACAGATGTTTCCCAGAAAATCTATGGGTAATCTTCAGGCACAAACGTCATAGGGTAGAGCTGTATATATGCAGTAACTTATCTGTACTGGCTGGTTTAAGTGATTCTGGGATATTTGGGATAGGGTAGATTTTTCTGATAAGTTAAAATATTATACACTCCATTGTAAGATAGTGACACACACACAGTATTTTAGATAGAGTCAGATTCCTCAAGGAATCTCTGACAAGATGTTGCCCAGATGTGGACAAGACTGAAACTTGATGAAGATGAAGAGTTACTGGAGAACTGTCATTGGTCTCAAGCCATTATATGCATCATGAGCGACAAGGATATAGACAGGATTTTGTTGCTTAGAAATATTGCTGAGGTTTCCTCAGCATACAAAGCAAACTGTCCCTAAATAATTAATGCTCAAAGTTAGAAACATTTATTGTTATTATTAGTATTACTATTTTATTTACATTCCAAATGTTTCTTCCCTTCCCAGTGTTCATCCCAGAGTTCTTCAACCCATCCCTTATCCCCTTTGCCTCTGAGAGGTGAAGTACTAATCCCTAACACTATTAGTGATATTCTGTTAGGCTTGTGCATAGACGAATAGTATCCTCTGATGGCTCTACCCATCATCTGATTCAGATAAATATAGAAACCCACAGCCAAAGAGTGGATGAAGCTTGGAGACTCCTATGGAAGAATAGCATGAAGGATTGCAAAAGGATAGGAACTCAACAGGAAGACCAACAGAGCCAACTAACATTGACTCTTGGGTTCTCAGAGTCTGAACAGTAACCAAAGAACATATATGGTTTGGACCTTTGCCTCCTCACTCGTATATAACAGATGTGCAGCTTGACTTTCATGTGGGTCCTGAACAACTGGAAAAGGAGCTATCCCCAAAACAGTTGCCTGTAAGTAAGATGTTCTATTAGTGTGCTGCCTTGTTTGGCTGCTATAGGAAAGTAAACACCTAGCCTCACTGAAACTTGAAATGCCAGGTTGGGGGTGGGATAGACAGGGTGACTCCCAGCCACTCAAAAAAGGAGGGGAGGAGGACTGGGAGAAGAATTGTGGGAAAGGTGACCAGGAGGTGGGCACTGGTGTAAAGTTGGATGGTGTAAAGTTAATAAATTAAAAAATTAAATTAAATTTTAAAAACCACAAAGACATCAATTGTGCAGGCAAATGGATAAAGCTGGAAAATATCATGCTAAATGAGGTTAACAAGTCCTAAAATGACAGGCATCAGAGGTACTTAAATATAGGTGGGTATTAGCCTAAAATACGGGTACTATGTTACACTCCTCAGATCCAAAGATGCTAAACATGAAAGAAGGCCCAAGCTAGGAAGCTTTAATATCACTTAGAATGTGGAAGAAAATAGTCAAAAGAGGCAATTAGAAGTAGGGAAATGGGGAGGAAAATCAGGTGTGGAGTAGGTTAGGAAAAATGGCTAGATGGCCATGAAAATGAATGAAAATCTGCACCTGATGCTGGTCTGGAGGTTAGGAGAATCTATAGGACCAGACAGAGACCTTGAATACAGGAGGCACCCAAGAAGTAATAGGGCAACTTTAGTTGTGACCAACTATATTATGGATATGGAACATGAAGAGACCACCTCCTATAGCCAGGCAGGAATCTTAGTTGAGCAGTAGAGACACCACTCACCCACATTTTTTTATGATCTGGTGCTTTATTTTTTCTTTTATTGGATATACCTTTATTTACATTTCAACTGTTATCCCCCTTTCTAATTTTCGATCTGGAAGCACCTATCCCATTCTCTCTACTCCTGCTTCTATTAGGGTGCTCTCCAACTATCTACATACCCCCTCCTGCCTCCCTTCCCTGGGATTCCCCTATATTAGGGCATCAAGCCTTCATACCACCAAGGACCACTCCTCCTATTGATGCCGAACAAGGCCCATCCTCTGTTACGTATACATCTGTAGCCATGGGTTGTTCCATGTGTATTCTTTGGTTGGTGGTTTTGAACGTGGGAGCTCTCGGAGGTCTGGTTGGTTGATATTATTGTTCTTCCTATGAGGTTGCAAACCTCCTCAGTTACCTCAATTCTTTCTCTACCTTTTTCATTGGGGACCCTGTTCTCAGTCCAACTGCTGGCTTCGAGCCTTTCCTCTGTATTTGTTAGGCTCTGGTAGAGCCACTCAGGAGACTGCTATATCAGGCTCCTGTCAACATGCACCTTTGGTCATCCCCATTAGTGATTGAGTTTGGTGACTGCACGTGGATGAATCCTTCAGTCTCTGCTCTATACTTTTTCTCTGTATTTCCTCCTGTGTGTATTTTGTTGGCTTTCTAAGAAGGACTGAAACATGCATATTTTTGTCCTTCTTCTTCTTGAGGTTCATGTGGTCTATAAATTGTATCTTGGGTGTTCCATGTTTTTGGGTTAATGTCAGTTATCAGTGAATATATATCATGTGTGTTCTTTTGCATAAAACTGGCAACTCAAAATGTGCCCTATATACAAGTAATGCAGGAATGTGGGATAGAGAAGAAGTAATGATTATTCTTTTTTTTTTTTTTAATTAACTTGAGTATTTCTTATATACATTTCAAGTGTTATTCCCTTTCCCGGTTTCCGGGCAAACATCCCCCTCCCCCCTCCCCTTCCTTATGGGTGTTCCCCTCCCAACCCTCCCACCATTGCCGCCCTCCCCCCATAGACTAGTTCACTGGGGGTTCAGTCTTAGCAGGACCCAGGGCTTCCCCTTCCACTGGTGCTCTTACTAGTATATTCATTGCTACCTATGGGGTCAGAGTCCAGGGTCAGTCCATGTATAGTCTTTAGGTAGTGGCTTAGTCCCTGGAAGCTCTGGTTGCTTGGCATTGTTGTACTTTTGGGGTCTCGAGCCCCTTCAAGCTCTTCCAGTTCTTTCTCTGATTCCTTCAATAGGGGACCTATTCTCAGTTCAGTGGTTTGCTGCTGGCATTCGCCTCTGTATTTGCTGTATTCTGGCTGTGTCTCTCAGGAGCGATCTACATCCGGCTCCTGTCGGTCTGCACTTCTTTGCTTCATCCATCTAGTCCAATTGGGTGGCTGTATATGTATGGGCCAAATGTGGGACAGGCTCTGAATGGGTGTTCCTTCAGTCTCTGTTTTAATCTTTGCCTCTCCCTTCCCTGCCAAGGGTATTCTTTTTCCTCATTTAAAGAAGGAGTGAAGCATTCACATTTTGATCATCCGTCTTGAGTTTCGTTTGTTCTAGCGATCTAGGGTAATTCATGCATTTGGGCTAATAGCCACTTATCAATGAGTGCATACCATGTATGTCTTTCTGTGATTGGGTTAGTTCACTCAGGATGATATTTTCCAGTTCCAGCCATTTGCCTACGAATTTCATAAACGTTGTTTTTGATAGCTGAGTAATATTCCATTGTGTAGATGTACCACATTTTCTGTATCCATTCCTCTGTTGAAGGGCATCTGGGTTCTTTCCATTTTCTGGCTATTATAAATAAGGCTGCGATGAACATAGTGGAGCACGTGTCTCTTTTATATGTTGAGGCATCTTTTGGGTATATGCCCAAGAGAGGTATAGCTGGATCCTCAGGCAGTTCAATGTCCAATTTTCTGAGGAACCTCCAGACTGATTTCCAGAATGGTTTTACCAGTCTGCAATCCCACCAACAATGGAGGAGTGTTCCTCTTTCTCCACATCCTCGCCAGCATCTGCTGTCACCTGAGTTTTTGATCTTAGCCAATCGCACTGGTGTGAGGTGAAATCTCAGGGTTGTTTTGATTTGCATTTCCCTTATGACTAAAGATGTTGAACATTTCTTTAGGTGTTTCTCAGCCATTCGGCATTCCTCAGCTGTGAATTCTTTGTTTAGCTCTGAACCCCATTTTTTAATAGGGTTATTTGTTTCCCTGCGGTCTAACTTATTGAGTTCTTTGTATATTTTGGATATAAGGACTCTATCTGTTGTAGGGTTGGTAAAGATCTTTTCCCAATCTGTTGGTTGCCGTTTTGTCCTAACCACAGTGTCCTTTGCCTTACAGAAGCTTTGCAGTTTTATGAGATCCCATTTGTCAATTCTTGATCTTAGAGCATAAGCCATTGGTGTTTTGTTCAGGAAATTTTTTCCAGTGCCCATGTGTTCCAGATGCTTCCCTAGTTTTTCTTCTATTAGTTTGAGTGTGTCTGGTTTGATGTGGAGGTCCTTGATCCACTTGGACTTAAGCTTTGTACAGGGTGATAAGCATGGATCGATCTGCATTCTTCTACATGTTGCCCTCCAGTTGAACCAGCACCATTTGCTGAAAATGCTATCTTTTTTCCAATGGATGGTTTTGGCTCCTTTGTCAAAAATCAAGTGACCATAGGTGTGTGGGTTCATTTCTGGGTCTTCAATTCTATTCCATTGGTCTATCTGTCTGTCTCTGTACCAATACCATGCAGTTTTTATCACTATTGCTCTGTAATACTGCTTGAGTTCAGGGATAGTGATTCCCCCTGAAGTCCTTTTATTGTTGAGGATAGCTTTAGCTATCCTGGGTTTTTTGTTATTCCAGATGAATTTGCAAATTGTTCTGTCTACCTCTTTGAAGAATTGGATTGGTATTTTGATGGGGATTGCATTGAATCTGTAGATCGCTTTTGGTAAAATGGCCATTTTTACTATATTAATCCTGCCAATCCATGAGCATGGGAGATCTTTCCATCTTCTGAGGTCTTCTTCAATTTCTTTCTTCAGTGTCTTGAAGTTCTTATTGTACAGATCTTTTACTTGCTTGGTTAAAGTCACACCGAGGTACTTTATATTATTTGGGTCTATTATGAAGGGTGTCGTTTCCCTAATTTCTTTCTCGGCTTGTTTCTCTTTTGTATAGAGGAAGGCAACTGATTTATTTGAGTTAATTTTATACCCAGCCACTTTGCTGAAGTTGTTTATCAGCTTTAGTAGTTCTCTGGTGGAACTTTTGGGATCACTTAAATATACTATCATATCATCTGCAAATAGTGATATTTTGACCTCTTCTTTTCCGATCTGTATCCCTTTGATCTCCTTTTGTTGTCTGATTGCTCTGGCTAGAACTTCAAGAACTATATTGAATAAGTAGGGAGAGAGTGGGCAGCCTTGTCTAGTCCCTGATTTTAGTGGGATTGCTTCAAGTTTCTCTCCATTTAGTTTAATGTTAGCAACTGGTTTGCTGTATATGGCTTTTACTATGTTTAGGTATGGGCCTTGAATTCCTATTCTTTCCAGGACTTTTATCATGAAGGGGTGTTGAATTTTGTCAAATGCTTTCTCAGCATCTAATGAAATGATCATGTGGTTCTGTTCTTTCAGTTTGTTTATATAATGGATCACGTTGATGGTTTTCCGTATATTAAACCATCCCTGCATGCCTGGGATGAAGCCTACTTGATCATGGTGGATGATTGTTTTGATGTGCTCTTGAATTCGGTTTGCCAGAATTTTATTGAGTATTTTTGTGTCGATATTCATAAGGGAAATTGGTCTGAAGTTCTCTTTCTTTGTTGTGTCTTTGTGTGGTTTAGGTATAAGAGTAATTGTAGCTTCGTAGAAGGAATTTGGTAGGGCTCCATCTGTTTCAATTTTGTGGAATAGTTTGGATAATATTGGTATGAGGTCTTCTATGAAGGTTTGATAGAATTCTGCACTAAACCCATCTGGACCTGGGCTCTTTTTGGTTGGGAGACCTTTAATGACTGCTTCTATTTCCTTAGGAGTTATGGGGTTGTTTAACTGGTTTATCTGTTCCTGATTTAACTTTGATACCTGGTATCTGTCTAGGAAATTGTCCATTTCCTGAAGATTTTCAAACTTTGTTGAATATAGGTTTTTATAGTAAGATCTGATGATTTTTTGAATTTCCTCTGAATCTGTAGTTATGTCTCCCTTTTCATTTCTGATTTTGTTAATTTGGACGCACTCTCTGTGTCCTCTCGTTAGTCTGGCTAAGGGTTTATCTATCTTGTTGATTTTCTCAAAGAACCAACTTTTGGTCCTGTTGATTCTTTCTATGGTCCTTTTTGTTTCTACTTGGTTGATTTCAGCTCTGAGTTTGATTATTTCCTGCCTTCTACTCCTCCTGGGTGTATTTGCTTCTTTTTGTTCTAGAGCTTTTAGGTGTGCTGTCAAGCTGCTGACATATGCTCTTTCCTGTTTCTTTCTGCAGGCACTCAGCGCTATGAGTTTTCCTCTTAGCACAGCTTTCATTGTGTCCCATAAGTTTGAGTATGTTGTATCTTCATTTTCATTAAATTCTAAAAAGTTTTTAATTTCTTTCTTTATTTCTTCCTTGACCAGGTTATCATTGAGTAGAGCATTGTTCAATTTCCACGTATATGTGGGCATTCTTCCCTTATAGTTATTGAAGACCAGTTTTAGGCCGTGGTGGTCCGATAGCACGCATGGGATTATTTCTATCTTTTTGTACCTGTTGAGGCCCGTTTTTTGACCAATTATATGGTCAATTTTGGAGAAAGTACCATGAGGAACTGAGAAGAAGGTATATCCTTTTGCTTTAGGATAGAATGTTCTATAAATATCCGTTAAGTCCATTTGGCTCATGACTTCTCTTAGTCTGTCGACATCACTGTTTAATTTCTGTTTCCATGATCTGTCCATTGATGAGAGTGGGGTGTTAAAATCTCCCACTATTATTGTGTGAGGTGCAATGTGTGTTTTGAGCTTTAGTAAGGTTTCTTTTACGTATGTAGGTGCCCTTGTATTTGGGGCATAGATATTTAGGATTGAGAGTTCATCTTGGTGGATTTTTCCTTTGATGAATATGAAGTGTCCTTCCTTATCTTTTTTGATGACTTTTAGTTGGAAATTGATTTTATTTGATATTAGAATGGCTACTCCAGCTTGCTTCTTCTGACCATTTGCTTGGAAAGTTGTTTTCCAGCCTTTCACTCTGAGGTAGTGTCTGTCTTTGTCTCTGAGGTGTGTTTCCTGTATGCAGCAGAATGCAGGGTCCTCGTTGCGTATCCAGTTTGTTAATCTATGTCTTTTTATTGGGGAGTTGAGGCCATTGATATTGAGAGATATTAAGGAATAGTGATTATTGTTTCCCTTTATATTCATATTTGGATGTGAGGTTATGTTTGTGTGCTTTCATTCTCTTTGTTTTGTTGCCAAGACGATTAGTTTCTTGCTTCTTCTAGGGTATAGCTTGCCTCCTTATGTTGGGCTTTACCATTTATTATCCTTTGTAGTGCTGGATTTGTAGAAAGATATTGTGTAAATTTGGTTTTGTCATGGAATATCTTGGTTTCTCCATCAATGTTAATTGAGAGTTTTGCTGGATACAGTAACCTGGGCTGGCATTTGTGTTCTCTTAGGGTCTGTATGACATCAGTCCAGGATCTTCTGGCCTTCATAGTTTCTGGCGAGAAGTCTGGTGTGATTCTGATAGGTCTCCCTTTATATGTTACTTGACCTTTTTCCCTTACTGCTTTTAATATTCTTTCTTTATTTTGTGCGTTTGGTGTTTTGACAATTATGTGACGGGAGGTGTTTGTTTTCTGGTCCAATCTATTTGGAGTTCTGTAGGCTTCTTGTATGCCTATGGGTATCTCTTTTTTTAGGTTAGGGAAGTTTTCTTCTATGATTTTGTTGAAAATATTTACTGGTCCTTTGAGCTGGGAGTCTTCACTCTCTTCTATACCTATTATCCTTAGGTTTGATCTTCTCATTGAGTCCTGGATTTCCTGTATGTTTTGGACCAGTAGCTTTTTCTGCTTTACATTATCTTTGACAGTTGAGTCAATGATTTCTATGGAATCTTCTGCTCCTGAGATTCTCTCTTCCATCTCTTGTATTCTGTTGGTGAAGCTTGTATCTACAGCTCCTTGTCTCTTCTTTTGGTTTTCTATATCCAGGGTTGTTTCCATGTGTTCTTTCTTGATTGCTTCTATTTCCATTTTTAATTCCTTCATCTGTTTGATTGTGTTTTCCTGGAATTCTTTCAGGGATTTTTGCCATTCCTCTCTGTAGGCTTCTACTTGTTTATTGATGATTTCCTGTGTTTCCCTAAGTGTGTTCATGTCTTTCTTGAAGTCCTCCAGCATCATGATCAGATATGATTTTGAAACTAGATCTTGCTTTTCTGGTGTGTTTGGATATTCCATGTTTGTTTTGGTGGGAGAATTGGGCTCCGATGATGGCATGCAGTCTTGGTTTCTGTTGCTTGGGTTCCTGCGCTTGCCTCTCGCCATCAGATTATCTCTAGTGTTACTTTGTTCTGCTATTTCTGACAGTGGGTAGACTGACCTATAAGCCTGTGTGTCAGGAGTGCTGTAGACCTGTTTTCCTCTCTTTCAGTCAGTTATGGGGACAGTGTGTTCTGCTTTCGGGCGTGTAGTTTTTCCTCTCTACAGGTCTTCAGCTGTTCCTGTGGGCCTGTGTCTTGAGTTCACCAGGCAGCTTTCTTGCAGCAGAAAATTTGGTCTTACCTGTGGTCCCGAGGCTCAGGTTCGCTCGTGGGGTGCTGCCCAGGGGCTCTCTGCAGCGGCAGCAACCAGGAAGACCTGTGCCGCCCCTTCCGGGAGCTTCAGTGCACCAGGGTTCCAGATGGTCTTTGGCTTTTTCCTCTGGCGTCCGAGATGTGTGTGCAGGGAGCAGTCTCTTCTGGTTTCCCAGGCTTGTCTGCCTCTCTGAAGGTTTAGCTCTCCCTCCCACGGGATTTGGGTGCAGAGAACTGTTTATCCGGTCTGTTTCTTTCAGGATCCGGCAGTGTCTCAGGCGCAGAAGTCCTGCCGCTCCTGGGCCCTCCCCCACGGGAGCCCAGAGGCCTTATACAGTTTCCTCTTGGGCCAGGGATGTGGGCAGGGGTGAGCAGTGTTGGTGGTCTCTTCCGCTCTGCAGCCTCAGGAGTGCCCACCTGACCAGGCGGTTGGGTCTCTCTCTCACCGGGTCTGGGAGCAGAGAGCTGCTGCGGGCCGGGATCCGCGGGTGTGGGACTTCCCGTAATGATTATTCTTAATTTATCCTTAGTATTTACATTTTGTCTATCATGGGATATGTGTTGGGCATTTTATATAACTTATTGAACATTAATTTTAATTTATTCTAATAAAATGTCTACAGAAATTTTATTACTTTTAATGAAACATGAGAGAAAACATGATGTCTACTCTAAACAGAAAGTCATAGAAGACAGAGATACTTGTTGTGACATTTCCTATGTTCATACAGAAGTGCTAACTGTTAAGATTCTCACTATATTACATAAAAAGACTTGTCTAGGAAAGCAAGAATGCAAACACAGCATCAGTAAATGCATTGCATTTCTTTATTTTAAAGAGCATGTGAATTGCTGATACTGGCCCACAGCTCCCTGCTCCCAAACCCTGTGGGAGAGAGAGCTCATTGCCTACACAGGTGGGTTCTCCTGAGACTGCAGGGCAGGAGAGACTACCAGTACTGCACACCCTTGCCCACATCCCTGGCTCAAGAGGAAACTGTATAGGGCCTCTGGGTACAGGAAGAAAGAGATACTCAAAACTGCGGTCCAGATACCACCTGGATAGGAAGGGACCCAGCTCCCTGCACCCAAATCCCGTGTAGGGGGGGGGAGAACTATACCTTCAGAAGAGCAGACACACCTGAGAAGCCAGAAGAAACTACTCTCTGCCCAGATTTATGACTCTAGAGGAAAACGCCTAGTGCCATCTGGGCACCCTGTGCACAGGGTCCCGAGAGAAGTAGGCCCTTCTGTTTGCTGCCCTCAAGGAGAACTGAAACCCAGTGTGAGGAACGACTTCATGCCCAAGACCAGAGGTAAGATCAACTTTTCTGCTCCAAGTGACCTACCTGGGGGACTCAGGACACACACTCACAGGAACACCTGAAGACCAGTAGACAGGAATGACTGCACGCCGGAAATCAGAACATTCTGTTCCCATAACTGGCTGAAAGAGAACAGGAAAACAGGTCTACAGCACTCCTGACAAACAGGACTATAGGACGTCTAACCACTGTCAGAAATAGCAGATGAAGGTAAGACCAGAGACAACATGATTGCAAGACGAACCCAAGCAACAGAAACCAAGACAACATGGCATCATCAGAGCCCAATTCTACCACCAAAGCAAACACTGAATATCCAAACACACCAGAAAAACAAGATCTAGTTTCATCTACTCAAAGGATAAACAGGATAAGAAAGAAATTAAAGAAATGACACTCTTCACCATAGACAAAAATAATATAAAATACCTTGGTGTGTCTCTAACCAAGCAAGTTAAAGATCTATATGACAAAACTTCAAGTCACTGAAGAAAAAATTGAAGAATATCTCAGAAGATGGAAGGATTTCCCATGCTCATGAATTGACAGGATTAATATAGTAAAAATGGCCATTTGCTGAAAGCAATCTACAGATTCATCTCAATCCCCATCAAAATTCCAACTGAATTCTTCATAGAGTTAGAAAGAGTAACTTGTAAATTCATTTAGAAAAAAAAACAAGATAATGAAAAACTCTCCTCAACAATAAAAGAACTTCTGGGGTAAACACAATCCCTGACCTCAAGCAGTATTACAGAGCAATCATGATTTAAAAAATGAAAACAAAAACAAAAAACAAACAAACAAACCAAAAAACTGCATAGTAGTGGTACAGAGGAAGCCAGGTAGATCAATAGAATTGAAGACCCAGAAATGAAACCTCTCATCTCTGATCACTTGATCATAAACAGAAGAGCTGAAACTATCCAATGGAAAAAAGACAGCTTTTTAACAAATGGTGCTGGTTCAACTTCAGGTCACCATGTAGAATATTAGAAATTGACCCATTGTATGCAAAGCTCTAGTCCAAGTGGATCAATGACTTCCACATAAAATCAGATATATTCGAACTAATAGAAGAGAAAGTAGGGCAGAGCCCCAAACACTATGGCAAATGGGACAATTTCATGAACAGACACCAATGGCTTATGCTCTAAGACCTCATAAAATAGCACAGCCTCTGTAAGGTAAAAGTCACTGTCAATATGACAAATTGGCAACCAACAGGTGGGGAAATGATTTCTACCAATCCTAGATCTCAAAGAACTCAAGAAGTTAGATTACAGAAATTCAAATAATCCTATTAAAAGTGTGGTCTGGATCTAAACAAAGAATTCTTAACTGAATAATATTGAATGGCTGAAAAGAACATAAAACAAAGTTCAACATCCTTAGTCATCAGGGAAATGCAAATCAAAACAAACCTGACATTCCACCTCACACCAGTCAGAATGGCTAAGATCAAAACTCAGGTAACAGTTGATTCTGTTGAGGATGTGGAGAAGTAGGAACATTCCTCCATTGCTTGTAGGATTGAAAGCTGGTACAACATCTCTGGAAATCAGTCTGGCTGTTTTTCAGAAAATTGAACATAGTACTAACTGTGGACACAGCTATACCACTCCTTGCCATTACCCAAGTGATGCTCCAAAATATATCAAGGACACATACTCCACTATGTTCATATTAGCTTTTTTATAATAGTCAGAAGCTGGAAACAACACAGATGTCCCTCAGCAGATGAATGGATATGACACATTTCCACAATGGAGTACTAATCAGCTATCAAACAATGACTAAATTAAATTATTAGGCAAATTGATGGAACCAGAAAGTATCATCCTGTGTGAGGTAACACAGTCACAAAAGAACACAAATGGTATGCACTCACTGATAAGTGGATATTAACCTAATAGTTTGGAATAAATTAGAAAAAACTCACAGATTATATGAAGTATAAGAGGAAGGAAGACCAAAATGTTGTTGATTCAGTCATTCTTGGAAGGGAGAATAAAATACTCATGGGAGGAAATACAGGGACAAAGAGTAGAGCAGAGACTGAAGAGAAGGTCATCCTAGAGACTGTCCCACCTCAGGGTCCATCTCATATGCAGCCACCAAATTTAATCACTATTGCTGATGGCAAGAAGTGCTTGCTGACTGGAGCCAGATATGGGTGTCTCCTTAGAGGCCCTTTCAGAGCCCTACTGATACAGAAAAGGATGGTTCCAGCTAACCATTCATTGGACTGAACAAGGAGACTTCAGTGGAAAAGTTAGAGGAAAGACTGAATGTGCTGAATGGGTTTCCAATGCCATAGGAAGAACAACAATATTAGACATCCAAACCCCACCATATATCCCATGGACTAAACCATTAACACATGAGTACACACAGATGTAACCATGACTCCGGAAATATATGTAGCAGAGGCTGGCATTGTCTAGCATCAATGGAAGGAAATGGCCTTCGTCCTGTGACAACTTGTTTCCCCAGTGTAGAACAATGCCAGGTCACTGAGGTTGGAGTGGGTAAGTGGGAATGAAAGCATCCTCATAGAAGCAGGTGGAGAAGTTAATGGGGTGTTGAAGAGAGGGAAAAAAGGATAACATTTGAAATGCAAATATGTAAAATATTGAATAACAGTAAAACTATTTTAAAAAGAATCAAAGATAAAGTGGAGATATGATGCCAGATATAAAAGAATTATAGAAGAAGAGGAATAATGAAAAAGAGGACTACACAGATAATACATTTTTATAGAAAATCAAGTTTTGTATATCAGGTAGCAGAAAATTATTTTTTGATATATTAATCTTATGATAAACTAAAACAGAAAAAAATTCAAATAAAATCATCCTGTCTTATGTTTCTGTAACCCTAAGACTTTAAAGCAATAATCTTAAGGAAGAAGATATTGAGATAAAAGAAAATTGATTTCATGGTAGTTAACTTTTTAGTTTTTTAATATTTCTGTTTGATTGTTTTTCTTTCAGATTTCTTATTCAATTAGGGAATGTTTTAGAGGAAATTGTAGTTTGAAAAGCTGTGTAATCAATGAGTAAAATTTCTGAAGAAGTTATTTCATGTATAAATAAACCCTGCAAAAGACACAGATTGTCATAGTAAAAAAAGCCATATCGAGATGTGCCTCCTTTCTGTCCCATCTCTCTTGGAAAAAAAGTGACATCCTGTGTCTGATTCTTCTTTTGCTTCATAACTTTTATTCACTTCTAACTTTGAGCTGAGCCTGAACACTGACAATGATGTGACAATCTAAATACAAATATCTAAAAGAATTATTAATGAAATACTATGAAACTGATTGTATTCAACATTTTTAAAAAGGCACCTACAAGGCAGGAAGCTCATTTAGAGTTTTAGGCAAAGCTTCTCTCACCTATCTATACCTTCTTTGCTGCAAACCCTGAATGAACTTGATTGAATGTATGACATTCACATTGTATAAAATTATAAAACTTCATGCAACTGCTTCCATATTGGAACACAGAATTGGGGTAACCTATACCTATGTTCCTGGGTAACTATTGTTTGTTTGTTCATCTTTGTTTCCTAGAAGAAATATGGTACCATCACAGCCAGAATCAATTCCACTTTTGTCATAAGAATGAAAACCTGTTCAGTCTCTACTCATATCTAAGACCATTTATCTTCCCTGTATTTGGAATGAAAACTTCCTGGAACAGGACAACTATCTCGTTCGTGTTACCTTTATTTGTTCATAGTCTGTTGAGTAATCTATACATTCGATGTCTTCTTATTCTCCCAGCATTGAGATTAACATCTATTATCTGCCTTTGGAATTTTGTAATCATCTTTACTTTTTGCCCATGTCAGAACAAATATTGTGAGAGTACTTTAACACATGACCTTTGTTGATGGGGTTGCAGACTGGTACAATCATTCTGGAAATCAGTCTAGAGGTTCCTCAGAAAATTGGACTTTGAACTAACTGAGGACCCAGCTATACCTCTCTTGGGCATATACCCAAAAGATGCCTCAACATATATCAAAGACATGTGCTCCACTATTTTCATATCATCCTTATTTATAACAGCCAGAAGCTAGAAAGAACCCAGATGCCCTTCAACAGAGGAATGGGCACAGAAAATGTTGTACATCTACACAATGGAATATTACATAGCTATCTAAAACAATGACTTCATGAAATTCATAGGCAAATGGGTGGAACTGGAAAATATCATCCTGAGTGAGGTAACCCAGTCACAGAAAAACACACAGGGTATGCACTCACTGATAAGTGGATATTAGCCCAAATGCTCGAATTACCCTAGATCCCTAGAACACATGAAACTCAAGACGGATGACCAAGATGTGAATGCTTCACTCCTTGTTTAACAGGGGAACAGGAATACCCTTGGAAGGGAATAGATAGTCAAAGTTTAGAACAGAGGCAGAAGGAACACCCATTCAGAGTCTTCCCCACATGTGGCCCATACATATACAGCCAACAAACTAGATAAGATGGATGAAGCAAAGAAGTGCAGACGGACAGGAACTGGATGTAGTTCTCTCCTGAGAGACACAGCCAGAATACAGCAAATACATAGGCAAATGCCAGCAGCAAACCACTGAACTGAGAACGGGACCCAGAAAGGGATCAGAGAAAGGACTGAAAGAGCTTGAAGTTGCTTGAGACCCCATATGAACAACAATGCCAACCAACCAGAGCTTCCAGGGACTAAGCCACTACCCAAAGACTTTACATGGACTGACTCTGGGCTCCAACCTCATAGGTAGCAATGAATAGCCTAGTAAGAGCACCAGTGGAAGGGGAAGCCCTTGGTCCTGCCAAGACTGAACCCCCAGTGAACGTGATTGTTGGGGGGAGGGCGGTAATGGGGAGAGAATGGGGAGGGGAACAAGCATATAGAAGGGGCGGAGGAGGGGTTAGGGGGAATTTTGGCCTGGAAACCAGGAAAGGGAATAACAATTGAAATGTAAATAAGAAATACCCAAGTTAATAAAGATGGATAAAAAAAATCAAAAAAGAAACCAAAAAACAAAACAACAAAAAAACAAACAAACAAAAAACAAACAAACAAAAGAAAAAAACATGGCCTTTTGGTTTTGGTGTACATTTACCAAGCAATATTCCAAGACACAAAAGCAAAGATGAGTAGTACCAACAGGCCATTTCTTCAGAGTGGCAGCATCCCTATCTATGTTGGAAAAATTCATCTGTTATGTGAGGTTGGGAATAGTGGGAGACAGAAATATCTTAACAATATGAACATTTTCTGTATGAATGTGTCTGAAAGCGTAAGAGCCAAAAAGTAAACACTGTTAACTGCAAAGGAGAAATAGAAATTAAAAATGGCTTTGGGTGACATACATCAGCATCAAACTCTACTATGTGACCATCATTTGTGATGAGAATTATCTATTCATGTTTACAATGTCCAGAGAGTGAAAATGGTCTTACCGTTCAGTGTCTCATTTTTATTCCATTTTCTTCTTCACCTTTTACTTAAAATGTACCAAAAAATAGAAGAGTACACAGATAGAACCTGCCAAGGAGAACACCACCTGAATTAACACTCCACTAAGGTCTCAGCTATAAATAATTCTAAGTTCTTCAGGTCATCTACTCCCTCTCATTCTCCTGATCTTCAATCACTCCCACTTCCTCCTCCTTCTATCTAAATGTAATATTTTCATCTGATGTTCTCAGTACAAGCAATACATGTGACAGCTGGGCATTTCCATCTGGGTGGTTTTTGTTCAGGGCTGTATCACTGTGGAGGATACTCTCGAACTTGCTGACAGTAATACACACCCGCATCCTCAGCCCTCACTCTACTGATTTTCAGTGTGAAATATGTTCCTGACCCACTGCCACTGAACCTCTCTGAGACTCCTGATGCACGGGTAGACGTCCAATAGGTCAGGAGCTGAGGAGACTGTCCTGGCCTCTGCAGAAACCAATTCAAGTATGTCTTGCCGTCTTTGTATACCAGACTCTTACTAGACCTGCAGGTGATGGAAGCTGACTCTCCAGAAGGGACAGGATTGGGGAGTGCACCCTGGGTCATCACAATATCCCCATTGAGCCCTAAAATGAGAGAAATGAAAGGTAGGGACAACCATAATGCTATTTTCAAATGAATTTTTCTTTCCTTTATTTCCTACTTATTGCATTCATGACATTCATTCATATTTCAAAAATGCTCAACATAAAATACTTATGTGAAGAGAGCTTATAACCTCTCTACGAATCATCTAGACCATCAACTTGTGTATGGGTAGCCACAAATGCTTAGGTTTACCTAGGAAACCTTAGAAAAACATGCCTGGCCATAAAAAAAAAAAAAAACAAAACAAAACAGTGATTTAAAATATGAACAGCACCTCCATCTGTATCTGGATTAGGAGGGCCCAGAAATCCCCACCCCACACATTTTCTTTATGTAATTCTTTACTAACCAGGAATCCAGAGCACAAGCAACCCCAGGAACTGAAGAGAGCACCTCATTCTGAGAACTTGATATGAAGAGTCCTGAATATTCAAGGCAGAAAGAGGGGCTAGCTTTTATCTTGGACTTGCGAAAAGAGTTTTACTCAAGGGAGCAGTATGCAAATCCATTGGTTAGTACAGCTGGGTGAACAGTACCAAGGGTAAGAAATAATATAAAATATAACAAGGGGTTCTTATATGTGCAGTAACATAAAGTGACTCCTCTTTTTTAAAGGAACAGATTTAATTCCTATTATCTATGGTACAGGGTAGATAGACTGATATTGACTGGACATAAATCAATTCCAGTCCTACACCATCTACAAGGCGAAGGCTTTCCTAGTTGATCTAGACTGAAGTTTCATAGAGGTTTGCATCCTAAAGCCATTATTTGAATAAGAATTAAATAATTATATCCTATGACAAGCAAAACAAAAAGAAAAAGAAATAAAATTAATGGTCTTTTCTAAGTAAAGTGGGAGATATTTTTTCCTAAAAATATAAACATGAAAATTTCTTGAAGCAGCTCACAATCCAGTACTAATAAAATTTGATTGCATATCCTCAATGTGTTTTCCATATAACCAAAGTATTTAGAATTACAATGCAGCAATTGAGTTTTCCTAAGTGGCTAACATACTTGCCTCCTCAGTTTAATACCCAGGTCTCACAAGGTAAGTTACCATAGTTTATTTTCTGATAATCTTTCGACCAAAGCAGGCATATGCACATATGCAAAAATGTATACAATAAAGAAGTAAATATTGTTTTAAAGAATGTCCTATGGGTAATGAGATACAATATACTACAGATACTTAATCTGTTTGGTTTTAAGTACTGTTTTTTCCTCCTTAATTTTTTTCTCCTTATACAGAATCTAGTTCTTTCATGGTTGGTATCCCTTTGGTACTTCACTTTCTTGCTTAGTATGTAGTTGGAACATACACAGCTAATTGCCCAATTTAATAGTGGTTCCTGTGCATTACATTAGCAAGACTGTACTTAAGTGGAAATTTAAGGGTCCTTTGGAAAGTCATTTGGATGGTGTTTTTGCTAGGGCAAATGAGTAGGAATGTTCAGTTTCATTAAAGTGGAAACAGGTGTGCAAGGCTAAGACAGACTTAAGGGATGTTTTGCTAAAGTAGACACATTAGTGAGGATGCTCCCCTAAAGCAAGCACATGAAAGGACTCCTAGTGAAGGATTCTTTGCTAAGGACATACATGGATTGGTCCACCTTACATTGCATAGTTGAGCTGCAATTGCCCAGACACCATAGAGCGAGATGCCCAAAAATAATTATGGTGCTGTACTGCAGTTTTGTGCCACTTCCATGGAGTTGCACTGATTAGATAAACAGGCTGAGGCAAGACACATGCTGAAGCAAGACTTGTGTTGAGGCAATGCACAGAGAGGATTCCTTGTGTTGGGAGGGTATAAATTTGACTCCACAGAGTGATGGACACAGACCTTGGCTTACTGGTACAACTGGGTGTAAAATGCTTGTAGGTCTCACATCTTCTCTGAATTTTGCTTCCCTGTAAGAGCTCAGCAGAGAATGTCTCCTGCTGTTCCTGTTGTATTCTTCTCCTGCTGACTCAAACCACAGTAAAGCCTGGATGACTCAAATAAGTCCTGTCACCACTTTGGGGATGTGACTTTACCAAACTGGACTGATGTTGTATTCATGAGGTGTGTGCAAGTGGATTAAGCTGCTACTGCCTGATAAACTATGAACTTAATTTCTGACTTCCAGACAACTCAGACAGGAACATTTCTAGACAGGTCGACTTTCCCCATATCCTTCCTTTCCACTTCTGTTGGTGCAGGCTTCAAAATAAGTTAAAAATTTAAGATCCATCAATAAAAATAGATTTTGAGAAATTTAAAGTTTGCAGCAGGAATGGCAGGGCCGCCTCTGTGTAATTCCTGGGGATTATGCGGCTGCAAAAGCATCTCCTACAGTTGAAAAGCCTGAGAGACCAAGGATTGCTGTACAGACAATGCCAGTCAATCATGAACTGCTGTTTAGAAGAGATACTTTCTTGGGACCAATGAGGGTGCAAGTGGGGTGTATTAAAGTAAATTGAACACCCTAAAATTACTCTAGGTGATACCAGGTCATCTATAGTACCCATAACATCAAGTCAGCTAAAGTATTGATCACTAGAATGGTAGGTTAATAGACAAAGAATAGTTGATCAATTATATAGCTAAGAGGAAGAAAATCAAAGGTTCAAAAGAGTTTAAATATTTCTCTCAAATAAGAAGGAAAATATTATAATGTATTATATTGCCATTTAGAAAGAACTGGTTGCCTACAACTTTGGACTGATAAAAATGCAAAAATAGATTAGCCAAGAGTTGGCCATTACTTGAGACACCAGTATGAAATCTACTCCTCCAAAAGCTGGGACAAATGTCTATAATAATATTACTGATCGATTATTTACTTATTTACTTTCGTACACCTGTTTTATGGTACATAGTGATTAATATAAAGAGATCAATTAAAATTCATTAAACTAAGTGAATTATACATATAATGTATAATATATATTATACATGAAATTTTTATTATAAAAAAAGGAGTATTATTGCATTGTGGAATTATTCTGCCATCTAATGTAAATGATCGTGAGTTCTTTTTTTGATTTTTAATACATTGTGAAGGGAGGAGATCACATTCACGGTCACTTCTCTTAGTTTCTTTTGTCTTTCTTTATTAGTCACATGATGTAATGTTGAAGGTTATAGAGAAGGTGAATGCTTCTTTAGATACCAGATTGAGCACTGTGAACAATCTTATGCCGTTCATTGATAAAGTTGCCACACTTTGAAAGAACAGCACCTGATATTATTTGTTATGTGAAAGCATTACACATCTGAAAGCAAAGTTCTGTAGAATTCCATGCTATTTAGTTTTGTATTCGGATAAATCTTTGGATAGCCAAGAATTCGATAAAAAATACCACCATGAACCATGATAATAATAGGTTATTTATAATTGATGAACTAAAAACCTAAAAAGGTTTATATTTTTTTATATTTATATCCTCTTGAGGTTGATATAAAAATGTAAACCCATGCACCTTTCCCATAGAAGAAGAATTTCAGATGTCTGTTTATTTCGTATAGACTTAAAATAAAAGAAAATTGTAGCTTGCATATCTGACTACAGAGAATTTATCAGAATGATGAGTAGCCACCAATACCTAGCACGTAATGTTTACTGATGAATTACATTAACTGTAAGGTACAATTGATTCATCCTAACCCAGTAAATGATATTTAACAGGTTTAAGTTCTATATACAAGACATTTCTCTTGAGATATAAACAAAACCAGAGTATATTCACTATGTAAAGTTAAAATCTTGATCAGGTCTAGATTATGTGAAATTTCTTAACAAGAATCCTAATACCAACTGTTGTGATTCTAGAACAAAACTATGCCAACTTTATAAAACACAAACGAGTAGCTCTCCGCTCTGAGAAATAAGTTTCTAAGCCTTGGTATACTGTTAGAGGTGCTCATGAATTTTACATTAATATGTGCTAACACTGCCAAAACTAGAAATATTATCCTTATTCATTGTATAGAATATTGGTCAGTTTTAAGATAGAAGTGTTAGTATTATCCTTGGAACCTAGCAGACAACCTCAGTTGTGAATAAACATTTTCTTATCTTCATGACTTTTGATAGATGACAAACACAAATTCAAGGCAAAAACAAATCATTTTTCAGAAAATTACCGGTTAATGTTCAAACATAAACATTGTAGGATTGAGAAGTGTCTATGCAGTTCTCTGCATGTGCTGTATTAAGTTATCTGGGATAGATAGGATTGGGTATTTCTGCTGAGTTAAAATATTTTGTACCACACTGTAGGATGATGGCATATGGACTGTTAGATAAAGAGTCATATTTCCTGTGAAGGTCACTCTGACAAGACTTTCCCGAGAAGCTGAGAAAACAGAAACTTGACCCAGATGAAGAGATACTGGAGAGCTCTCTCTGGTCTCTAGACATTATAAGCATCATGAGCTCCAAAGACATATACTGAGGATAGTGTGGCTAAAAATTAGCTGAGGTTTCCTTAGTACATAAAGCAAACTGCCCAAAAATAATTAATGGTCAAAATTAAAGACTATTATTCTTACTTTTATTCTTATTCTTATTTACATTCCAAATGTTGCTGCCCTTCCCAGTCTTCCCTCTCAGTGTTATGTACTCCATCCCCTTTCCTCTTTGCCTCTGAGAGGCAAAGCCCTAATCCCCTAACTCTACTAATGATATTCCTCTAAAGGCTCTACCCAGAACCTGATTCAGATAAATATAGACACCACAGCCAAACAGTGGATGAAGCTTGGGACACTTATGAAAAATAGGACAAAGGATTTCATGCCCCAAAAAGGATAGAAACTCTACAGGAAGACCAACAAAATCAACTGTACTGGATCCTTGTGGCTGTCAGAGTCTGACCGACTAACCAAAGAACATACATGGTTTGAAACTATGCCTCCCCACTCATATATAGCAGATGTGCAGCTTGACTTTCATGTGGTCCTGATCAACTAGAACTGGGGCTATTCCAAAAGATGTTGCCTATACGTGGGATGTGTTCTACTATCTGGGCTGCCGTTTCTGACCTCAGTAGGAGAGTAAGCACCTAGCTTTACTGAAACTTGAAATGCCAGGTTGGGGGTATGATAGGTAGTGAGGACCCCAATCGCTCAATGGAGAAGGGAGGATAGGAGAAGGTTTGTGGCACAGGTGACCAGCAGATGGGATGAGAGTGGGAGGATGTAAAGTGAAAAAAATTAAAATTAGAAAAAAAGGCATCATGAATTTTGAAGGCTAATGGACAGGGGTGGAGAATATCATTTAAAGTGAGGTGAACCAGGCATGGTAGGTTCTTACATTTAGGCGGATATTAGCCATAAAATACAGGTGCCATGTTACACTCCTCAGACCTAAAAAAGCCAAACAAGAAAGAAGGCCCAAGCTAAGAAGATCTAATGTCACTTAGAAAGTGGAATAAAGTAGTAAGAAGAGGCAGAAGGAAGGAGGGAAATGAGAGAGAGGGGAATGGGTTATTCAGGTTCAAGTGTGAGGTAAACCAGGAAAAATGGCTAGATGGCCATGAAAATGAATGAAAATCTGATGCTGGTGAGGAAGTAGGATTAGTCATATACCTGGAATAAGGGAGGCACCCAAGAAGCAATGGGATGATATTAGTTATGGCTACATATATTGTCCATATGGAACATGGAGAGACACCTCCTGTAGACAGGCAGGAAACCAGTGTATCTACAAAGACTGCAATGCACCCACAAAACTTTTTTAATGGTCAGGTGCCTTGATTTTTTTTCTTTTACAGAATATTTTCTTTATTTACATTTCATACTTTCCTGGTTTCCCTCTGGAAAACCCCTATCCCATCCTCCCTTTCCTGCTTCTATTAGTGTGATCCCCCATCCATCTACCTACTTCCTCCTGCCTGCCTGCTCTGGCATTCTCTTATAATGTGGTACCAAGCACTCAAAGGACCATTGATGTCCTCATGTATGCTTTGGTTGGCGATTTAGTCACTGGGAGTTCTGGCGTTTCTGGTTGGTTGATATTTTTGTTCTTCATATAGGGTTGCATACACTTTCAGCTCCTTCAGTTCTTTCTCTAACTCCTCCGTTGGGGACCCTATTCTTAGTCCAATGGTTGGCTTGGCACATCTGCCTCGTATTGGTCAGACACTGGCAGAGTCTCTCAGGAGACAGCTATATCAGTCTCCTGTCAGCATGTACTTCTTGGCATCTGCAATAGTGTCCATGTTTAGTGTCTGTATATTAAATGGATCCCCATGTGGGGCATTCTGTATATGGCCTATTTTCAGTCTAATGCTTCACATTTTGTCTCCCATATTTGCTCCTAAGAAGAAGACCTAAATATCCCTTCTAAGAAGGACTGAACATCCACAGTTTGGTCTTCTTGAGCTTCATGTGGTCTTTTAATTGTATCTTGGGTATTCTGAGATTTTGGGCTAATATCCTCTAATCAATGAGTATATACCAATTGTGTTCTTGTGTTATTGGGTTACCTCACTCAGGATGATAATTTCTACTTCCATCCATTTGCCTCAGAATTTCCTGAAGTCATTGTTTTTAATAGCTGAGTAATACCCCATTGTGAAAATGTGCCACATTTTCTTTTTCCTTTTCTTTAATTTTTTTCTTTTCTTTTATTGGATATTTTCTTTATTTACATTTCAAATGTTATACTTCCAGGATTTCCCTCTAGAAAACCCATCATGTCCCCTCACTCCATTCCTTCACAAAGGTGCTACCCCACCCACATACCTACTCCCTTCTCCCTGACTGCCCTGGCATTCCCCTACACTGGGGTATCAATCATGCATAGGAACAAGGGCCTCTCTTCAGAGAGATCCTCAACAAGGCCTATCAAGAGGTACATATGCAGCTGGAAACATGGGTGGATACATGGGTACCCTTGTTTTGTGGTTAGTCTCTGGGAGCTCTGAGGAGTCTGGGTATTTGATATTATTGTTCCTATGGAGTTGCAAATCCCCTCAATTATCTCAGTCCTTTCTATAATGACTGCATTGGAGACACCATTCTCAGTTCTATTGTTGGCTGTGAGTATGTGTCTGTATTTGTCAGATTTCAGTAGAGTAACTCAGGAGCCAGTTATGTTGGGCTCCTGTCCACATGCACCTCTTGCCATTCCCATTAGTGACTGAGTTAAGAGACTGCACATGGTATTTTCCCCATTTGTGACAGTCTACTGATGGCCTTTCATTTAGTCTCTGTCACTCTTTGTATCCATATTTTTTCCTGTATTTTGCTCCTCCTTCTAAGAAGTACTGAAGCATCCACACTTTTGTCTTTCTTCTTCTTGAGTTTCATGTGATCTGTAAATTGTATCTTGATTAACCTGAGCTTTTGACTAATATCCACTCATCAGGGAGTACATATAATTTGTGTTCTTTCCCACAAAACTTTCATATCAAAACGTATCCTACATACAAGATTTGTGGACAAGTGGGATACTGCAGAGACTACAGGAATGATTAATTCTTAATTTATCATTAGTATTTACTTTTCTCTCTATTTTGGGTTATGCGTTTGTCATTTTATATAACTTATGCAACATTGGTTTTAATTTGTCCTAATAAATATCATCCTGAGTGAGGTAACTCAATCACAGAAAAACACACTTGGTATGCACTCATTGTAGTTGTATAAGATCAATAATAGTTTTTAACTTTGATTCTAATAACTTTAAAATCCCTAGGGAACTCTAATAAATTAATTGTAAATTGATTTGCATATTTGCATACATGATTTTTTCACCTCTGAATCATGATATTTTTCAGCTTCTTTTCTTATAAATGTCAGGGATGTTAAGGGTGGTCTATTATCATGGTATGAATACCTTCAAAGGTATTCAAGCAAATATGTGTGATTAAGGCATTCAGGAATGACATAGTAAATGTTCCAGCATGTTCCCCTTAAGAAACAAAGTAGCCAAGAAGATAAGTAGAGCTAACAATGGTTAGAGCATCTGTTGTGCAGAAAGGAAGCAACTTTTAGAATAAGCAACAATGTATAGGTGAAGGATTTGATACATGCTGGATCACTGTGAGCTATCCTCTACATACTGCCAACAATGATGAAGTTAGCATCACCTGGGTCCAGGCTACTGATTATGATCATGAATTTTTCCACAGAACAACAGACACTGAAGCAGCCTGGAATGCCTATGACCCTTGTGGTTGCATCTTTAATGAGAAAACTAGGAGAACACCCAAGTGTTTTTTTTAATACTATGCCAAGTAGATACTAACGCTCTGATCCACTCTACACAGGACAGTGGTTCTTTCCCCACCAGGAAGAAAGAAAAGTGGGAAGAATACATAAAACACACTGGTATGATCTAGATAAAACCTATGGTTCAACACAACTGGATCATTGATTTTATAGTGATAGGAACTCTGCTTGCAGACTCAAATTTCCATTGGGTTTCCATTTCAACATTGAGTTCACAGAGACATGCAAAAGAGTCAAAATTTCCCCTCACCTGGTAGTGTAAATAAGTGAGTATCCTCCTGGTTGTACTGTGGCAGATCTTCCTCAGTGTTCTAGTCTGGATGTTAATATGGGTTCCACTAACAGTGAGGGACTGAAGAACCATTCAAAGCACAGGCAACACATTCTAAGCAACGGAGATATTTGTTCCTCTCTTTCAAAAAGGCAACCCAGCCTCAGTTACTCTGTAGACAAGCCCTTTCATAAGACGTGGTGGAATGTATTGTTGTCATAGAAATTAGCCACGAGTTTTCCAACTAACACACCAAGAAGGACCAGATTGACAAGGAAATTTATGTGTGTGCTTCCATTTCTTTACTTTTTTTATAACGTATCTAGCAAATTTCTTTAATACATGTTAAATCAGACTGACATAAGAATTTATTACAAATTTAGAAGGCTGACCTACTGTCTTCAAAGATAAGTGACCCTCACTCAGATCCTTGATCTTATCTCTTTATCTGGAATCATTAGGAAAGAACAACACTTCAAGAACCATAACAAATGTGTGCTTTGGGTAAGCTATGTTTAGTGAGCAAGATCCAGACAGATAACTTACAGCAGAATGCAATGTTCAAAGTGACACCTACCCAACTGTCCAGTCTCAGACCCAACTAGCTTCATCTGAATAAGTTATGCTCATAGCAAAGATCTGGCATAACTGCAGTCTTTGTGGTCCTTTCTTTTTAACTTATGCTCACAGATGATTATTACTGTTTAGAGTGTTGCCTATGACACTCTGGACAGGTTTTTACCATGTCTTCCCAGGCCCTATGTAGAATTTCTTTAAATATGTCACTTTCTTCATAGAAGCTGAAATCCTTTATTATTCTCCTTTTTAAAAGTTGTGTTTCTTCAAAGAAAGTTTAACGATGCTCTTTGAAGAGTAAAATGATGCACTGTGATACATATCAACACCCCAGTTGTTATTCAGGCTGAGGTGAAGAAAGGAGGATAAAGACTTGCGATTACCTAGGTGTGTGGCAATAATTAGCTTCCTTATTCTCTCTTTCATTTCACTTACTTTTTTTTCCATTTGATGAATATATAATCTTGTTTTCACACATTAAAGAAAATATTTAGCATACCTCTTCTGATACTCCCTTACTCTGCCTTTATAGATCATTTCCATTTATTTTTTCATATATATATATATATATATATATATGTATATATATATATATATATATGTACATATATATATATATATATATATATATATATATGTTTGTGTGTTTTTCTCCTTACATCAGAAGCAGCTATTGTGTACACATACCACATGTTATTTATTTGGCTTGTTTAATCTATGTAAATATGTTAGACAACTC
Source organism: Rattus norvegicus (assembly GCF_021556685.1). NCBI lineage: Eukaryota > Metazoa > Chordata > Mammalia > Rodentia > Muridae > Rattus > Rattus norvegicus. The sequence goes on along the minus strand of NC_141537.1, from coordinate 98,751,076 downwards.
ACCTAATACTTTGGTCTGATTATTGGGAAGCAGGTCAAAATCAATATATGTGTGCCAGTATCTCTGCTAAATGCTTATTTAGATTTAATATGAACGACCATGCATGGCTAGCTGTATTATGGGGGATAAACTCCCAAGCAATGTGATTGTTATTTCCCTGGAGATAATTTTTGACATTCTCAACAACCTTTTGTACAGGTTTCATTTTGTCCTGCATCTTCATTAGAATTTATTTTATTTCTTTTTGTTATGAGCATAACTATTCATACTTGGTTTTAGTTTCACTTTGCTTGGTGGATCATTTTCTATGTTTACCCTTTGAGTCTGTGTCTCTATCTAATTCTGTGTAATTGCTACATTTGTCTGATTGTTCTCAAAAATTGTACTTATGTTTCTGTCTGTCTTATACAGCTCCTACATGGACTTTCTTTCCTGCTTGAATTCCTCTTGAGACCTTTATCATTTCTTATAAGGTTTTTAAAGTTTATTGATTATTGAATATATAATATTATATGGGTATGAGTATTTTGCCTGTATGTTGCATACATACCCTGCATCTATTTCAAAACTAAGGAGTTCAAAGAGAATTCTGGATCCCCTATGACTGGAATTTGTTATTTGTGAGTCATCATGATGCTTCTGGATGAGTCTGGATCCTCTAAAAGGACAACCTATGTTCTTAACCACTGAACAATCACTCCAGCTTGCTTTTTATCACTTTTAATACTTAGCTTCAGTGTCAGTGTCATACAGAGTAACTTAAAATTAAGTATTAATTATTTAATTATCTTTGATTTTTAGTCATTGAAAGTCATGAATGCAAGAGAAGTCAAATTCTCTTTATTTTTCATGTTTCTTACATCTTAATAATTATGACTTATGAATCTATTGGGATAGAAATTCTATTTCTTTTAGTGGATGCATATTCTTTAGGATACAATCGCTGTACCACTCAGCAAATAGGAAACAGGTCACCATAATGGTAACAAAAGCAATGAGGCCTGAAGGCTAGAATTATGAATACAATTAAACTAACAAAATTAAGCACGTACACAGCTCATAACAAAAAATCCAAAATGTTAAAAATTACGTGGAATAAGCTATAATGTAAATATTAAAAGAAAGCTAATAAAGTGAGTATAATAAAGTGTTTGGAGTGAGAAAGAAAGGAATAAAAGCCGTAAGATCAAATCAAAAAGAGATAGTAAGAAAAGATTAAATGTAAATATGAATGATAGAAGAAAACAAGGTATCACAGTATTATTGCACACTAAATGTACAAATCTTTCTTTTTTTATCTTTGAGAATCTCATGTAGATAAAAGAAAATATGGTTGTACCTGCTCCACAGTTTCTTCACTTCAACTCTCTTCTTATAAAATGGACCATGCCGTCTCCAAATATTACATCATTCTTTTATTTTCCTTTTTCTTTGTTTTAAAAATTAATTATTTTATTACTTTATTTATTTACATGCCACATGTTGCCCCCTCCTGATCCACACTTATAAATTTCTTACTCCATCACTCCATCGCTTCACCTCTGAGAGGGTATACCTCCCTGATAAACCTTTCCCTGTGGCATCAAGTCTCTACAGAATTAGGTGCATCCTCTCCTACTGAGGCCACACAAGGCAACCCTCTGCTTTAAGTAATGGTGGCCTCAGACTAGCCCTTGTATGTTCTTTGGTTGTGGGCTCAGTCCAGGGGAGCTCCCGGGAGTCCGGAATAGTTGACATTTTTTACTTCCTGTGAGGTTGCCATGATGTGCAGTTCCTTCAGTCCTTCCCCTAATTCCTTCCACAGGGTCCCGACCTCATTGCAATGCTTGGCTATGGATATCTGCATTTGCCTTATTCAACTGCTGGGCATGGTTTTTGATAAGTTAATCCTTCAGTCAGTGTTAGCCATATGTGCATGGGAGTGGAGCTACACAAAATAATAAAGGAAACCTACAAGGGGCCACATTTTAAGAAGAATGATCCTGCCTTCCCTGCTGTTGCTTAATACTACCAAAACTCCTTCCATGAACTAGGCTTTATGAGAAAATCAGGAACCTTCATATTGGCTGCTTCTTTCATTAGTATTTTATTACCTTTTTTGTATTAACATTGAGAGACTATTTTTTCTTCGCTACTTAAGGAATTTGTGCTAGGACCATCCACTGTAGTTTTCCCTATTCAGTATGATTCCCAACTAGTGCTACAAATCAGACATTCCACAGGGAATGACTGTGTCCTCTGCTAATGCAGATAAGATACTAATATTCTGTATTGCTAGCAATGAAAAGGAAGGAAGATTGTTATGGTACAGAGAGGACTGCCTAGCCTCTTCTACCAAAACAACTGCCTCTCCATGAGCTTTGCAATCAATCCTGCAGCATCTGAGAAAGTGTTTCAGTGGGTGATTCATGAGAAAGAGCAACGGAGCTAGCCCTTTATCTCACTTCTGCTTCCATGAGGATTTATGTTAGGACTTGTGCCACTGTGAGAGAAAACTCAGCATACTGTAGGCAATAGTAGACTGCCATATCTTCAGGATCCAGGATGCTGATAGTGAGAGTAAAGTCTGTCCCATACCCAATGACACTGAATGCTGATGGCACCGCATTTGCCTAGTAAGTTGCAGTGTAGATCCAGACTGTAAGAGCTTTCCCTGGTTTTTGGAGGAAAGTTTTTTACATAATTGCTAATGCCCTGACTTGCCAGGAACGTCATGGTGACTCTGTCTCCCAAAGATGTAGACATGGAAGACAGAGACTTGGTTATTTGGATGTCATATCAGGCACCTAGAATTGGGGGAAAAATAAATACCCACATTGTAAGAAAGAATGTCCCCCAATATCAATCAACATTAATCACAGGCTATCAATGAAATACACATTTTGGTCATTTTTACCTGGAAAACAGAGCAGCAAAAGCTAAATGAACTGAGCAGGGGCCCTCATTTTCATGCAAAATCCTGATTGCAGTGACAGCTATACAGAGAGTATCAGGCCCATATGAAGACTTGCTCAAGACTGTACAGTGAGTGCACGCAAATCACTGGAAACTATTTATTGGTAGCACAGCTGCAAGGCTTTCTCTTCTGCACTTAGCAGAAATCCAGTATCCACAAACACCCAAGGTCAGACCACATATAGGTCTCAAGGGAATGAATTCTTTTTTAAAGTTTCTTAATTATAATTTGGTATAAAAGCTATTGTGGCTTCATAGATGGAATTTAGTAGTGCTCATCTATTTCTATTTTGTGGAATAGTTTGAACAGTATTGGTATGAGGTCTTTTACAAAGGTCTCATAGAATTCTGCACTAAACCCATCTGGTCCTGGCTCTTTTTGGTTAGGAGAATTTTAATAACTGCTTTTATTTCTTTAGGAGGTATGGGGTTGTTTAGATGGTTTACTTGTTCCTGATTTAACTTTGTTTCCTGGTATCTGTCTAGAAAATTGTCCATTTCCTCCAGATTTTTCAGTTTTCTTGAATATAGGCTTTTGTAGTAAGATCTGATGATATTTTTGAATTTCCTCTGATTCTGTAGTTATGTCTCCCTTTTCATTTCTGATTTTGTTAATTTGGACACACTCTCTGTGTCCTCTCGTTAGTCTGGCTAAGGGTTTATCTATATTGTTGAAAGAACCTCCTGGTTCTGTTGATTCTTTGTAGTCCTTTTTATTTCTACTTGGTTGATTTCAGCCTTGAATTTGATTATTTCTTGCCTTCTACTCCTCTTGGGTTTATTTTTTTCTTTTTTGTTCTAGAGCTTTTTGGTGTGCTGTCAAGCTCCTAACATATGCTCTCTCCTTTTTGTAGGCACTCAGAGCTATGTGTTTTCCTCTTAGCACTGCTTTCATTGTGTCCCATATGTTTGGGTATATTTTATCTTCATTTTCATTAAATTCTAAAAAGTCTTTAATTACGTTCTTTATTTCTTTCTTGACCAAGTTGTTATTGAGTAGAGCATTGTTCAACTTCCATGTATATGTGGGTTTTCTGTCATTTTTTATTGTTATTGAAGACCAGTCTTAGTGTGTGGTGATCCGATAGGATGCATAGGATTATTTCTATCGTCCTGTATCTATTGAGGCCTATTTTGTGACTGCTTATTGAAGCGCCCACCTCAACCAGCAAGGAAGACGCGACACCGTTGGATCCTTCTTTAACAGCCTTTATTGCAGGAACAACTCATTGATGATACGGGGACCCCAGAGAACAAAGGCACTCACCTTAAGTACAAAACAGACAGATGGCTGTGAACTTGTCCTCTGGGGATTGGTGGAGTGAAGACATCTTATTAACATGCTTATCAACTATGGCCTAGTAAAAAATGCCAGAAGAAAGCTAAAGACACAGCTTAATGGTGGTAATAACACAAACGACCACTAGATGTCAGTGCCATTAATAGTTGCTCCCAACATCTCCCTCTTTTTTGCTTTATTAAAAATGAATCCATTAGGTGGAGGTAGTGGTCTGAGAGAGATCAGACATGCCTCACAGAGTGCCCAGCTCGGCCATGGCGAACCACTCTTGCAGTTAGGAATGTAGCCCAATGGCTAGAGATGACTTATGTACAACACTCCGTTCTGGGCTATACGTGTGTGTTTAATATTAGGGGAGAAACAGAGCAGAGGGGTATAGGACCAGCCCGAATGTACAAACGGGGCGTAGCCACCTCTGTCTATGACTGGTCTAGATCTGGGTGTCATGTCAATACATGTCATTGCTCCTGTCTTAGGTCATTCCTCTCTAAAATCTCGGCCTTACCTGTCACTGGATTAGCCCTATGGCCACTGGGCTCCTGTCTTAGGTTGCTCCGAGCCTGAGGAAAGTTGCCCGTCTCTGGATTCATGGTTTCACATGACAGTGACAAAATACGATCTAGGGCGAACTCTCAATCTTTCAGAGAGGCCAGCCATACACTGGGAGAAGCACCCCTTTCAATGGCTGCCATAGCCTCGTAAACAATCGCTTTGTGTCTGGCATGCTCTCATTGTAAACAGCAAAAAAGCCATAGACATACTCCACATTCCAAGAGGACAATGGCCCCCCAGGCAAACATGCCAGCCTATTCTTTGAAAAATGAGAAAGCATTGGTAATCCACGAGGTGAAATCTCCAAACGTGATGGGTTCCATTCTGGTGTTGTTAAGGACAGCAATCTGCATCAGCAATTGTCTCGATAATTGTTCCGCTTCCATGGACCAGTTTCCTTTTAAATAATTCAAGATTTCTTTGTTTGTTGAGAATATTGAGAGAGGTTAGCTTGCAATGGAGTAACACATAAGCCTCTAAGAGAGAAAACACAGGACAGCTGTGTCATATGATATAATGTCTCAATTTGTTCCTGAAGCAAATCTATTCATTGGTTAGCTAATAGAAAGCCAGATGCCAAGTGGGCATTAAATTCTCCTTGTATCTCCAATGTCACTGTGGTTCTTTCCACAATCTGATTGATAGTCTCAGCCATCTGTATTTGATTAGTCATAGCAATCACGGCTGTAGTTGTTGTAGCGGCTGATAGTACAATGGTTGAAATTATAGCTGTCGTAATACCAAAATCTCTTTTTGTTCTTAGTAAATGAAGTATGGGAAAATTATCTGGATTTGCTACTACAGGGATAGGCACAAAGGAAGGAATCTTGACTATCACTGCGGTATCATTGGCGCCATCCCAGCATTCAGCTAAATAACAAACTACATCAGAGTTATTGCAATTTAAAGCATTATCGCTTGCATTAGTGCTTATCAGAATAAAGAAAGGTGGTCTAACACATACTGAAGCACCAACGGCAGTATCATTTGTTAATAGGCTATTAATCTTAACATCTACTAAACTTGTTTTGTTATTGGTTCTAGTGGCTGAAATATTATATAATGTAAATTCTTCACGTAATAATCGAGCAAAAGGAGTTAGAGATGTGTATGCTCCCTGCTCATTTGATAATACCCATTGATACCAGGGCCAAAAATTACGTTCGCCGGTCTTATTTTTCTCCCCATCATATTGGACATTGCCAAGAGGAGGGGAAAACTCAAATCCCAGTAGGAATTGTTTAGATCTATGGAATGGGCTTTGACAAGGAGTAAATTTAGGTGGAAAGGCTTGATATGGGGGGCAAGTAGGTAGAACTCTACGACAGGTAGAGTTGATCAGTGTGTGATGCCTTGCCCCGGGAGTGATGGAAAACTACCATTATGCATCATAATCAAGGTTGTAATGTTCAATTTAGCAGAATTATTGATTGACATATCTCCACTGCCTGAAGAGGCTCCTTGGGTAATTTTACTCAGAGCAGCCAGGATGGTTCCAGTGCCCATAGCACTATTGCTCACAGGATCTAACCAATTAGCCAATGTTGTCCTTAGCAGTCATATACAAGGCTGGGAGGAATTCTTAAGAGTGAAACATAATGTATGTAACAATGAAAGATTAGTGGCAGTATATCGTTGGGGCAATTCTCCATTAGGCACTATACAAGGAACATCACGTAAACAGGATGTGGAGAAAAAAGTTGGCAAGACAGTAGAATTGCTATGAAGCGGCATAAGTACTGGCCAGGATCTGGCAATAGCCCACAGCGTGAGTGAATCAACCTGGATCATCATTTCCAGTAGTAGTAGTAGTAGTAGTAGTAGTAGTAGTAGTAGTAGTAGTAGTAGTAGTGTCCGTAGTCTCATCTTCACGAATAGCAGGAGGCAGTTTGCGAGTTAAACGTTCAGGCACCCAGATTGGATTGTCTTGATTCTGTGGAAAAACACAAACAGCTCCCCTAGATCTCGAAATTACGGGATCTGGGCCACACCATTCACCAGTTAAGACATCCTTCCACTTTACATCTGCATTAGTCATAGGTTTAGTAGCAGCATGGCGATCTGCAGCAGAGCGGCCATGCGCATCCAAAATTAAAAAATTTAGAGTAAAGACAGCTAAAGACAACTGTTCTCTTGGTGTTCTGCCGTAGGCAATTCTCCCTTTTTGTTTTTGTAAGAGCTCTTTTAAAGTATGATGTGTTCTTTCTACAATTCCTTGGCCTTGGGGATTGGATGGCAATCCTGTAGTATGTTTGACCTGCATTGTTTGACAAAATGTCTGAAAAGACTTTGTAGTGTAGACAGGTCCATTGTCTGTCTTGAGACTATCAGGCTTTCCCCAGGCTGCCCACGCCTCTAAGCAATGACTAATGGCATTACAAGCCTTTTTACCAGTCATCAGAGTGGCATGTATAATGTCAGAACAGGTATCAACAGAAACATGTGTATATTTTAAATTTCTAAATTGAGATATGTGTGTAACATCCATCTGTCAGAGTTTCAGTGGAATCAGACCACGAGGGTTAATTCTCACCTGAGGAGGGTGGGGAAACTGAACACAATTCTGGCAACGTAATACTACATCATGAGCTATAGCTCTAGAGATTTTAAATTTTTGTTGAAGATTGAAGGCAGGAACATGAAATTTTTGATGAAATTCTCTAGCGAGATCAACTGGGACTGTATGAAAAATAAATTCTCTATGAGTACTAGCATCCACCAGAGCGTTATTACTGGCCATGGGACCAGGCAAATTAGTATGAGCTCGAATATGTTGCATGAAAAACTTATTTTTTCTGGCCCAAATCAATTTTTGTAATTCTAAAAGAATTTGACATATAGTATTAGTCGACCTGATTGGCCCTGTAATTTCAAGTGAGCGCACAGTGTTAACTACATAAGCAGAATCAGAAATCAAATTAAAAGAATCATGAAATCTTTTAAAAACTTCTAATATAATTTTACATTTTGTGATTTGGGGGGTGCCTGGCTTTTAGGATAAGAGTTCTATAAAAATATTATCTCAATTTAGACCTGTTTTTCTAGGTTGGCTCATGTCATATATTGTCTAGAATGACACTTTCCAAATTACCAGTTTATGTCAACCTTTTGTTATAGATGTTATAATTTTTTAACCATATCTAATAACTTAAAGGCCAATAATCTATGACCAAGGCATGTAGAGCATATTTATACATTTAAAACCAGTCAGAAACAAAATTGAAGTGGTTACACATGTCTTTAATATTTAGACTAAGCACCATTTTTGTTTTTTTAGCTGTGATTTTAAAAGAAGCACCTTGTCACCTGCTAAATCTAATAACAAGTCAGGGATTTTTCTAAGAGAAACAGCCATCAGCTCCCATACCAAGAAGCTGAGGAGCTAGCTGTTGGCGCCTTTAAGATCAGCTCCTGTAGATGCTCTGCCCCCGGGCAGCTTCTCCAGCTGACCTAGGCTCCTTGCTGTAGGTACAGGGCTCCAAAGGCCGATTAAAACTGTTTTTTATTCATTTGTTCCCTTTATAGAAATGAGTTAAGACCAAATCAAGGTGTGAACGACCGGCAGATAAAGTTTTTACCATTTTTTTTTGAACATGAAACATAAAACATTTAAACAACGAGAAACAGAAACCAGAGACATAAACTGACAGACATGGACAGCTTGGTGCACCAAGGACAGACAATAGACATAGAGGGGAAAAACTAGATGGTGTCCCACTGAAGGGACCCAGATATTTTATCTATTGAATTCAGAACCAGAAATAAGCATTTTCTCCAATAGGAGCCAGCAGAGAGGCAGGACGTCTCCTGCCTTTCTTCTGTTCCCAGGAGAGCTCTGAAAGTTTTTCTCTTTCTCCAAAGCATCTGTGGAGAGTCTGGGAGGACTGTTTTTCCCAAACCCATTCTCTCTCATGTCTAGGCTGTAAACTGTCTCTAATCAGGGTCCAAAGACTAAAACATAACTCTAAAAGAATGTATACACAAAACACTTTACCATTACCTTGTCTCTTTTTTATTACAAGTTTTACGTAATGGCATTCCTGATGGTTGACTATATCTGGAATGAACTACAATCCAGAATTTTAGGGCACACCTGTAATCCAGATCTCGAGGCTGGAAGATACAGTTTCTTACATGGATCTTGACATGGGGATCTTAAGGCATACTAGCCATTAAAAATGCAGGTCCAAGCAAGGTAGTATACATATATAATGCCAGGAGACTGAGGCAAGATCTCTGAGTTCAATGTTAGCCTAGGGCAAAGAAAGTCCCAGATCTAGGAGTGGTGATACATACCTTTAATTTGGGCCTTCTGCTGGAGGCCTGCATAAGGACTTTGTCAGAAGGAAGATTTACTCTTTTTAAACTGCTTGCACTTTCTTGCCAGCACATCTGTTGGAACCTGCTTCTAGAAAAAAACACCTGAAACACATAGTCTCATGGGACTGAACAACTACTAGATTCTTGAATTTCCCATCCATAGCTGCCCATTATTGGGTTAGTTGGATTACAGACTGTAAGTCATCACAATATATTCCCACAATATAGAGAGAAATTCTGTAAGTTCTGTGACTTTAGAGAATTCTGAATAATACAACATCCTCCCCCAAAAGGGTGGGTTTATGCAGCTCTCAAAGGGAATATGGAGTGTTTTGTAAGTAACTTGATTGTCCCACAGATGAACAAAGATAATCTATGTATCTGTGTTTCTTGATGCCACATATGGGTCCAGATTTACTTGATTTCCATGAACGCTAAATGCATTGAACCCATACTCTCTGTGTCAGCCAAAGAGGAGACATATCTTTTCACCAACAGACTTGTAATTCATTTATGTACCATAAATGAAAAAATATACAAAGTAAAAATTTTTGCCAATATATAAAAATCCTTGTACATGGTCATGTTATTTTAAATGTACAAAAATATAGATCACAGGACAACATGAGGAATCAATTTCCATGTTCGGGAAAGAATTTTAAGAAAAACACACAAAACATGTCAGTTACATAAGGCTGGTGATACTTGGAGATTTTAACCCATCACACATAATTGCAGTGTTCAAGGCCAAGGACTTTTGTTTGGTTTGACTGTTTCTTTGTTTGTTCTGAACATGTCTACTCAAATACTGATATTATCAGAAGTAAGCATAGACCTAAGTTTTTTGGGGCATTTTGGAGGACAAAGTCCTCCAAAATAATGCATGCCTTTTGTTAAGTAGAAAGGAATCATATGATTAATTTTTTTTCGGTTTTCAAACTCTACATAGGCATATGATTAGGACTTGTGGAACTGCCCTATAGATATAATTCTGCAGCTGATAAAAAGTGTAGCACTGCAGACAAAAGTGTCGAGTATTTCCTGATTGAATTTTTGTAATGTTTGACAGTTCTTATGTTTTTCATATGTTTGGTTGGTTGTTTAGATACTGGGAATTCTGTATCCTAAGGCTATTTGATATTGTTGTTCTTTCTTTCTGGACATCAAGAAGGATTCCCAGCCAGGTAGCAACAATCAGGAAAGGTAATTGTGAGCAATTGTTCTTTACAAACAGGAATGTGGAGGTGTACTCCAGTTCGATCGGCAGAGCACAAATTCAACAGCCATTATGTCTTCCTACCAAACCCCTTTGCATTTTCTGGAATAGCCACACAAGTGTGACATCTAGGGATAATCTTACACTGCTCACAAAAGTAAAACAAAATGTATCAAAGTTCTAAACATACAGTGGAATCCTATGAATTTCCAAGAGGACAAATTTCAGTTTGGGGTATCCATGAAAGTTGCATGAAGTGAGTTTAATAAGGGAAAGGATCAATTCTGTAGGAGACATTGGTAATGCAGGGATAGGTGCCTGTTTATTCCTGAGCCACATCATGGAGTTATCATTGCTGGGAACATTTGATTGAGTTTCACAATCTTGTGTCAATTACCTGAAGAGGAATCAAGAAAGGAAGGAAGGAAAGAAAGAAAGAAAGAAAGAAAGAAAGAAAGAAAGAAAGAGAGAAAAAAAGAGAGAGAGAAAGAAAGAAAGAAAAAAGGAAGGAAGAAAGACACTAGAGGCTTGTAGCTACATGTGAAGTTGAGAATATCAGAAGCCAGTGCTGAATAAAACAATGGGAGGCGGGAAAAAGAAAAAAAAATCCCATGTCCTTGATAATGTTATAACGGAAGAGATAGCCTCAAATCTAATTGCTTCAATTATTCTGAGAAGGAAAAGATTGTGTCTTTAGCAGGCCTAAATAAAAGAACAGTATCCTGACATTCCACAACACAAATACAGAATCATGCTACCATACACTCTAAGAAATTTTAACTACTGAGTGCATTATCAGGCTCCTGGAAGTGTCAATCTTTTGGTCTGTGGCCATTTACACTGAGTATCTCTTACTTAAGGACAGCAGAGTCTTTGTGTGTGTGAGTGAGTGTGTGTGTGTGTGTGTGTGTGTGTGTGTGTGTGTGTGTGATATTTTATTTTGAAATACTTATTTATATATCGATTAATAACTGATATACTATTTATTCAAACATAATATATAATAACTATATACTTCATTTACATATTATTATTCATATTATATGCTATCTCATCTTTTTTATCTCCTTTCTCTCCTATGTATATTTTCACTTTTCAAATATCATTTGAATGAAACCATACAGGGTATGTTCTTCAGTGTCTTCATTTTCTCAGTATAATTTAATTTTTAAAGTTAATTCATATTCTGTTGGTAAGTAAATAAATGGTCTTTATTGCTGGATCTTCTAGTCATGATAACATTTATTCTACAATATGGTTGTTTTTATTTTTTACTTTGAGAATTTTTTTTCTTATTAACTTGAGTATTTCTTATTTACATTTCGAGTATTATTCCCTTTCCTGGTTTCCAGGCCAACATCCCCCTAACCCCTCCCCCTCCCCTTCTTTATGGGTGTTCCTCTCCCCATCATTCCCCCATTGCCGCGTTACCCCCAACAATCACGTTCAGTGGGGGTTCAGTCTTAGCAGGACCAAGGCCTTCCCCTTCCCCTGGTGATCTTACTAAGCTATTCATTGCTACCTATGAGGTTGGAGCCCAGGGTCAGTCCATGTATAGTCTTTAGGTAGTGGCTTAGTCCCTGGAAGCTTGGCATTGTTGTTCATATGGGGTCTTGAGCCCCTTCAAGCTCTTTCTGTTCTTTATCTGATTCCTTCAACGGGGGTCCTGTTCTCAGTTCAGTGGTTTGCTGCTGGCATTCGCCTCTGTATTTGCTGTATTCTGGCTGTGTCTCTCAGGAGAGATCTACATCCTGGTCCTGTTGGGTGCAAAGAAAAGCTAATATCAATACTCCTCAAACTATTCCACAAAATATAAAAAGAAGTAACACTACCAAACTCATGCTATGAAACTACAGTTATAAGTATACAGTTTATACATAAACTATACAAAGACTCAACAACAACAACAACAACAACAACAACAACATAGAAAAACCCAGTACATCTGACCATATTTTTTATGAACATTGATGAAATATATGCAATAAAATACTCAGAAACTGAATCAAAGAGCCAAACAAAAACATCACCCATCATGATCAAGTAGGCTTCATTGCAGTGATGCAGGGAGTGTTCAATATATCAATATCCATCAAGGCAATACAGCACATAAACAAAGTGAAAGGAACACATGATTATCTCATTAGATGCTGAAAAATCGTTTGGAAAAATCCTACATCCCTTTATGCTAAACGTATTAGAGACATCAGAGATACAAGGCACATACTTAAAAATAATCAAAGCAATGTACAACAACACTATTGCCAACATAAAGCTAAATGGAGAGAAACTTAAATGAATTCCACTAAACTCGGAGAAAAAACAAGGCTGCCCACTCACTCCCTATGTATTCAATATATTTCTTGAAGTTCTAGCTAGAGCAAAAATACAACTAAAGGAAGTCAAGGGGATACAAATCAGAAGAGAAGTCAAAATTTCAATAAATGTAGATGATATGATAGTATACATAAATGACCTCTACCTGGAAACTCCTAACAGCTGATAAACACCATCAGCAAACAGAATGGGTACAATATTAACTCAATGAAATCATTAGTCCTCCTTTTAAGAATGATAAACAGGACAGGAAAGAAATTAGGGAAGCAACACCCTTTACAATAGCCAGACATAATATAAAATAGCTTGGTGTAACTCTAACTACAAAAGTAAAAGATTATTATGATAATAACTTCAAGTCCATGAAGAAATAAATTGAAGAAGATATCAGAAGACAGAAAGATTATTCATATTCATGGATAAGAAGGAATAACTTAGCAAAAATGACCAGCTTAGCAAAAGCAATCTACGGATTCCATGCAGCCACTATTAATAGTCCAACACAAATTGTAATATACGTTGAAAGAACAATTCCTGTCCTTATAATAAAAAAAGCCTTAACAATAAAAGAATTTTGGGAGAAATCATGATCTATGAGTTCCAAGTATACTGCATAGCTATAGTGCTAAAACTGCATGGTATTAGTATAGAAATATATACTGATCTAAGAAATGAAATAAAATTAAAATAAAATATAAATTAAGTGAAATAAAAAAATGAATCTACACACCTAGGGATACTTGGCTTTGGACAAAGAACCTAAAATTATGCAATCAAAATAGAGAGCAACTTAAATCAATTGGTAAATGCAAATGGACATCTGCAAGTAGAAGAATGAAAATAGATACATATCCCTGCACAAAACTCAAGACAAAGTGGATCAAGAACCTCAACACAAAACCAGATGTACTATATTTTATAGAAGAGAAAGTGGGAAATACCCTTGAACAAATTGGTAGAGGAGACAATTTCCTGAACAGAACATTAATGGTTCAGGATCTAAGATTGATAATCGATAAATGGAACATCATAAAACTGAAAATCTTCTGTAAAGCAAAGGATAGTCTTAAAAGGACAAAATGGCGACATACAGACTGAGAAAGGATATTCACCAACTTTACATCTGACAAAGGACTAATATCCAAGATTCATTAAAAGCACCAACAACACAAATCACTTAAGTAAAAATGGGGCACAAGTCTAAACAGAGAATTCGCAACAGAGGAATCTCCAATGGCTGAGAAACACTTATAGAAATGTTCAAAATCTTTAGTAATTGTAGAGATGAAAATGAACTCAACTCTGAAATTCAACCTTCCACCCATCAGAATGGCTAAGATCAGAAACTCAAGAGATAACACATGCTGATGAGTATGTGGATCAAAGGGAATATTTATTCATCACTGATGGGAGCACATTTTTTACAAACACTTTGGAAATAAGTTTGGAAGTTTCTCAAAATATGGAAAGAGTTCTACCTAAAGACACATCTATACCATTCTTGAGAATATACCCAAAAGATATTCCACTATCCCACAAAGACACTTGCTCAACTGTGTTCACAGAAGCTTTATTTGTAACAGCCAAAATGGAAACAGCTTACAATACTTCAAATGAAGAATGGATAAAGAAAATGTATGACCTCTGCACAATGGAATAGTATTGAGCTATTAAAGCAAAAGACATCATGAATATTGCCGGCAAATAGATGGATCTTAAGAATATCATCATGAGGGCTGGAGAGATGGCTCAGCGGTTAAAAAGCACTGACTGCTCTTCCAGAGGTCCTGAGTTCTATTCCCAACAACCACGTGGTGGCTCACAACCATCTGCAATGGGATCCGATGCCCTCTTCTGGTGTGTCTGAAGATAGCTACAGTGTACTCACATACATGAAATAAATAAATCTTTTTTTAAAAAAAGAATATCATCATGAATTATTTACTTAAAAATTAATGTTAGCCATAAAATACAGCATACCCATGCTACAGTCCAGAGACCCAAAGAAGCTAACCAAGAGGGAAGGCACAAACAAGGATCCTTGAATCTCACTAAGAAGGGGGAAATAAAATAGTCATAAGAGGAAAAAGGATGGAAGGAACTGGGTGGGAGTGGTGATACGAAGGGAATGGGGTGCTTCAGGATCAGATGTAGAAGGGACAGGAGGCATTGCAAGATGGCCATGAGAATGAATGGAAATCTGCAACAGACAGGGCTGGGAATGTAGGGCAATCTTTGAGAGGAGACATAGACCCAAGATACGGGAGGAACTCAAGAGTTAATGGAGTTTTCCTCAGCTGGGAATTGACAATATGGAACCTGAAATGGCTAGCTCCTGTAGCCACGTAGGAACACCAGTGAAGTAATCGGGACAGCACCACACTCACAAAACTTTCAAGCTCAAATTTATCTTATGTACAAGAAATATAGGGATGGGGTATGAAGCAGATTCTAGGGAAGTGGCCAAGTAATAACAAGGCCTTCTTGAGATCTATACCACGGGTATACCTCTGAGAGGTTCCACCCACCCACTGACTCAGATAGATGCAGACATCCAGAGACAAAGAGTGGATGGAGCTTGTGGACCTTTCTTAAAGAACAGAAGGACAGGCTGAGGATTTGAAGGAGTTAGGAACTTCACAGGAAGACCAACAAAATCAACTGACCTGGACACTTTGAACACTCAAAGACTGAGTTACCAATCAAATATCATATGTGGTATGGATCTAGGCCTCCCAGCACATATGTAGCAGATGTACATCTTGATCTTCATGTGGTTCCTGAACAACCAGGGTAGGAGGTAACCCAAAAGCTATTGCCTGTATGTGGGCTATGTTCTTCTCACTGGATTGCCTTATCTGGGAGAGGATGCAGTGGGAGAGGATGCACCTAGCATTGCACAGACTTAAGTGTCAGGGTGGGGGAATACTGGAATGGGTGGTAATGAGCTGAATAGGGGAGCCAGGATGGGAGGAAGATCATGAGATGGACAGATTGGGAGGGGGGAAGTTAAAAGTATGTAAAGTGAATAAGGAAAAATCATAATACAAATAAATAAGGAGAAGAAAAGAAAAAGTTTTGGCATGTAAAGGGAAGAGAATAATAGGTTATTAGTAATTAACAAATCATTATTTAATTTTTAAAATAAAAATTAAAATGAAATTAACAGTGTAAATAGATAATGACTCATTAAATGAAAGAAGAAAAATGGAAACATAAAAGAAACATATCGAGTGAAGTATTATGTCAATATTTAAAACCTGGAAGAACAGAGAATCTCAAATAAGTTCAATGACAAAAATCTCTACAAAAAGATCAAATACCAGAACCAAAAAATAAAATTTTATTAATATATTAAAATAAACACAAATTAGTAGGTCCAGAGGAAATAAAAGACACAAAAAAGCAGAAGATACCAGTATAAATATATTCCTACTCATCTGAAATTGTGCATATAATTGAAATTAAACATGGAGTCAATATAGCTAAATTAGCCGAATGGAATAAAAAGAAACCATTTGTATGTTATAAAAGAAACACTTCATCAGTAGAAGCATGTTATAAAAGTTAGAATGATGGATTAAACTTTACACAAAAAGCAAATTTGATAGAACTTATATGGATCTGAGTCAAAAGCATAAAACATGGCAAATGACACAATTACATAAATAGAAGACAGTTTAACAAAGGAATATATCTTGCCTTGCTGTCTACTTTACTGGATAATAAGTAAAAAAGCACTCAAGGCCTGTTGAATCTAAATGAGTTTTCACTCAGCTATTTTCTCATTCTTTTCTTGTTTCTGAGAGATCACCTGTTTGCTTTGTCCTGAGGCAGGTGCAAAATTGTTGTTATTGTGGCAATGAAGTATTAAATGAATGACCAGTGATCTGTAGCCAAGCTGCAGTTGCCCTCAGCTGGAACCAATAATCTGGAGTTCCTCAGAACCTCTCTCTCATACATAAATAGCATATTTGACAGCTGGGATGCCCTAGGCAAGGACATTTGTGTTAAGGTCTGCATCACTGTGGGAGGATCATGTGTACCTTCGAAGCAGTAATAAACTCCCAAATCCTCAGGCTCTACTCTGCTGATCTTTAGTGTGAAATCTGACCCTGACCCACTGCCACTGAACCTGTTTGGGACCCCAGAAAATCGGTTGGAAACTTCATAGATGAGGAGCTGGGGAGACTGGCCTGGCTTCTGTAGGTACCATTCCAAATAAGTGTGTCCATCACTATGTACCAGGCTCTGACTAGACCTGCAAGATATAGAAGCTTGATCTCCAAGTCTGACAGGCTGGGCAACTAGAGTTTGTGTCAACACAACATCACTCCTGGAAGCTGAAATAATGAGAAATAAGTACAGGCATGTTTATTTTTGCATACCGATTTTTTATATACTAAAATTTACTTCTTACTGAAAATTGAAATGCAAGCCTCAAGGTGCTTCTGGGCATAACTGAGCCTATCCCATCCATCCATATCATAATCTCCATTAAAGCACATGCTCCAATCTGGAGCTTCCCTCTTAGAGACATACACCCCTGAGGCCTGATCCTGCAGGATTAGACCCATCTTCTCACACGTTGTATATTATATGTAGAGAAGAGTGGCACCCACAGCTCATAATCCCAACATATGCTCCTCTCTCTCTCACCGCCCTCTGTCCTTACCTGGAATCCAAAACAACAGCACCAACAGCCTAACAGGCAACTTCATTTTGAGAAAGGAGCTTGAGACAGCCTCAGAAGACTGATCAGTCACTGAAAGAAGACACCTGAGCTTTTATCTCAGAGTAGCAAGGGCGGGCCTTCCATGGAAAGCAATATGCAAAGGTCCCTGGTAGTGCTGAAGTATAGAAGGAAGAGTTATGCAGGCTTCTTATCATAGTAGAAATGACATCAAAGCTCTTCTATATTGTAGAGGCATGAGTGCTCACAGATAAGATCTGAAAAAATCAGGGCTGTTGACTAGGTAGAAAAATATACATTTATTTTCAACATAGAAGGCTGGGAATGCATGTTGTTAATAACCTGGTAACCTTTGCTATCAGTAGGTTGAAGACTCACTCAGATTTCCCAGAACATTTAATCTAGAGTCTCCCTCTGTAGACCTTTATCTTTATTATCCTTTCTCAGTCGGCTGAACTGATCCTTACACGAGATGTCATTGTCATATGTACTTTGCAAAAGAGTTAAACTGTACTCATGCTTTAAGCTTTATTGTGCATATAGCATTAAGATGATCGTTACCAGATATGTCTCCTAATGGATTGTATTTATATATGTCTAAAATAAACTGCTTAATTTTGAGGCTCTATACATTTGATGAGGTGTAAATCTAACACCTGGTCAAACATTTGAAACAAAACTAGGTAACTTCTACAGTCTATTTCATTACAATAATAATTATTATTATATTAATAATACCATTATACAATATACTTATCACAATATAATTATTATATAATAAAATAATAATATGATTATTATATTAATAATAACAATTTGGGCCAATCTCCGAACCTCTTTCTCTCAGACTTTTCTCAATTTTTGTCCCTGAGGTTCTTTCAGACAGGCACATATCTGGATTAGTGCTTTTGACTGTGGGATAGCAACCCCTTTCCTCATTTCATGCCCTGTCTTCTACTGGAGGTAGACTCTACAAGTTCCCTCTCCCCACTCTTGGTTATTAATGTCCTTCCTTTTGAGTTCCTAATGTCTCTCACCTTCCAGGTCTCCGGTACCTTCTGAAGGGTTCCCCAACATCCTACCTCCTGTGGTTGGCTGTGTCCATTCTTTCTGCTGGCCTAAAGGCTTTAATACTCTATACCGCCAATACCTGGTCATGTTCCCCTTTTATACTCCCTGTCACCTCTCGCACAAAGATACATCCCTTCCTCTGAACCCCTGCCAATTGCTTTCCTCATCCTCTGTTTGCAAGAGGATTTCCCCATGCAACCACTCCAACCCTACCGGACTTCACACACCCTGAGGTCTCTTGTCTCTGGAGGGTTAGATATCTTCTTCTTTCACTGAGGCTAGACCAGGCAGCGCTCTACTGTGTATTTGGTGGGAGCTTTATATTGGCTTGCTTGCTGCCTGGTTGGTGGCTCACTGTCTGAAAGATCTCAGAGATCCAGGCTAGTTGAAATTGCTGGTCTTGCTATGCAGTCTCCCTCCTCCTCAGCTTATTCCAGCCTTTCCCTTATTCAACCACAGGGTTTTCCAGCTTCTGTCCTTTAGATCAGTATAAGTATCTGCATCTGACCCTTATGTTGCTTTGTGGGCCTCTCAGAGGACACCCATTCTAGGCTCCTGTCTGAAAGCACATCGTACCATCAGTAACACTGTCGTGTCTTGGAGCTTCCTGTTGAGCAAGATCCAAATTTGGGTCAATAACTGAACTTCTTTTCTTTCAGTCTCTTCTCCATTTTTCTCCCTGAGTTCTTTCAGACAAGCACATATCTGGGTTAGAGTTTTTAACTGTGGGATGGCAACACCTTCCCTCATTTGATGACCTGTCTTCTACTGGAGGTAGACTCTATAAGTTCCCTCTCCTCACTGTTGGTTATACTCCTTTTGATTCCTTAATGCCTATCACATCCCAGGTCTCTGGTACGTTCTTGAGGGTTCCCCATCCTGCTACCTCCTGAGGTTGCCTGTTTCCATTCTTTCTGTTGGCATAAGGGCTTTATTACTGTATACCTCCAATATCTGGTCATGTGTCCCTTTTATACTCCCTGTCCTCTCTCAAACAAAGGTACATCCCTCCCTCTCTACCCCTCCCAATTGGTTTCTTCTCTCTCCCAAGTGGGACTGAGGCAGCCTGACTTCAGTTCAATAGCTTGTTAACTTTCCTGAACTCTGTTGACTGTATTCTCAGAATTCTGTACTTTTTTGCTAATATACAGCTATTAGTGAATACATGCCATACATGTCTCTTGAGTCTCAGTTGCCTCACCCAGGATATTTTCTTGTTCCATCCATTTGCCAGAAAAACTCATGGTGTCCTCATTCCTAATAGGTTAATAGTATTCCATTGTAAAATTGAACAACATTTTCTGTTTCTATTCTTCCTTTGTGGGACCTAAGGATTGATTCTAGCCTCTCACAATCACAATTAAGGCTTCCATGAACATAGTGGTACATGTGCCCCATGTGGCATGGTGAGGCATCTATTGGGTATATAGTCAACTGTGCTATAGCTGGGTCTTTAGGTAGATCTATTTCCTATTTTCTGAGGAACCTCCAGATTTATTTCCAAGTAAGTGCACATGTTTGCAATACAATCAGCAATGGGAAAGTTGTCCTTGATCTTCAAATTCTAGCCAAGCTATGCTGTAGCCTGAAATTTATTTCTTAGCCAATCTGATTGTTGCAATGTGGACCCTCAGGCTTCTTTTGATTTGCAATTCCCTTATCACTTAGGACTTTGATATTTTCTTTAAGTTTCTTGGCCATTTGAGCTTCCTCTGTTGTGAATCCTAACCCCACCCCCTTGATTGAATTATTTGGTTTTTTTTTTGTTTTGTTTTGTTTTTTTTTTGGAGTTTAGCTTCTTTAGTTCTGAGACACAATGAAAGCAGTGCTAAGAAAATTCATAGCACTAAGTGCCCTGGTAAACACATTGGGGAGATTCTACCCTAGCAAACCTGAGAACTCTAGAACAAAAAGACGCAAACACACCCAAGAGTATTAAATGTCAGGGCTAAAATCAACCAAATAGAAACAAAGAGAACACTACAAAGAATTACGAAATCTAGGACCTGGTTCTTTGAAAGAATCTACAGGCGAAATAAAGCTCTAGCCAAACTAATATATGCCCCAAGACAGTATGCAAATTAACACAATCAGAAATGAAAAGGGAGATATAACAACAGAAGCTGAAGAAATTTAAAAAAAAATCAAATCCTTCTACAAATCGTATACTCAATAAAACTAGAAAACCTAGATGAAATGGATGATTTTCTATACAGATACCACATACCAAATTTAAATCACTTGCAGGTAAACTAAACAGGCTTATATCCCCTAAATAAATTAAAGAATGTGTTTAAAACCTCCCAACCAAAAAAGGCCCAGAACCAGATAGATGGCTTTAGTGCAGCATTGTAGCAGACTGTCAGGAGGAGTCAATATCAACACTCATCAAACTATGCCATAAAATAGAAGCAGAAGGAACACTACTTAATCCACTCTATGAGGCTACACTTACTCAGACAACTAAACGAGTTAAGGATCGAAAAAAGAGAATGTCAAACCAAATTCGTTTATGAATATCAATGTGAAAATACTCAATAAAATTCTTACAAACCAAATCCAAGAATATATTAAAGCCATTATTCATGATGACCAAGTAGGCTTCATCCCAGTGTTGTAAAGTTGATTCAGTATATGAAAATCTATTAAAGTAATCCATTTTATAAACCAACTCAAAGAAAACAATCATATGATCATCTCATTAGATGAGAAATTCAAGGCCTGTATATAAACATAAGAAAAGCAATATACAGGAAACCAATAGCGAAAATCTAATTAAATGGAGAAACAATTGAGGCAATCCTGCTATAATCAGGAAGAAGGCAAGGGTGCTCATTCTCCATGGATCTGTTCGATATAGTATTAAAAATTTTACATTGAGAAATAAAAAAAGGAATCAACAGAATACAAATTGGCAAAGAAGAAAAGTTTTCACTATTTCCCAATGATATGATAATATAGATAGGTAACCCTAAAAATTCTAACAGAGTACTTCTAAAGTTGATTAAAACTTCAACAAGGTGGCTGGAAATAAAATTAACTTGAATAAATCAGTAGCCTTCCTCTACTCAAAGGATAAATGGGGTGAGAAAACAATTAGGGAATGTCATCCTTCACAATAGGCACAAATAATATAAAATATCTTGGGTTAACTCTAACCAAGTAAGTAGAAGATCTCTATGACAAGAACATCATGTCCCTGAAGAAATTGAAGAAGACTTCAAAAAACGGAGAGATCTTCCAAGCTCATGAATTGGTAGAATTAGGGGTTGGGGATTTAGCTCAGTGGTAGAGCACTTGCCTAGCAAGCACAAGGCCCGGGTTCGGTCCCCAGCTCCAAAAAATGGAAATGAATTGGTAGAATAATAGAGTAAAAATGTCCATCCCAGCAAAAGCAATCTACAGATTCAGTGTAATTCCCATTAAAATCCTAACACAATTCTTCACAGACACGGAAAGAGTAATACACAATTTCATACTGAAAAACAAACTCGCAGCATAAGGAAAGCAATGCCTAACAGTAAGAGAACTTCTGAAGGAATCACCATGGCCGACCTCAAGTTATAATACAAATCAATGGTGATAAAATTGATATGGTATTGGAACAGAGACAGGCAGGATAATCAATGGGATAGAACTGAAGAATCAGAAATATAACCACACATTTAAGGACTCTTGATCTTTAACAAAGAAGTTAAAAATATACAATGAAAAAACAAAGCATCTTCAATAAATGATTCTGTTCTAATTTGCTGTCTGTATGTAGAAAAATGCATATAGACCCATATGTGTCAATTTTCAAAAAGCTCAAGTCCTAGAGCATCAAAAACCTGGACATAAAACCATAAATACACTGAATCTAATAGATGAGAATGTGGGAAAGGTCTTCAAATGCACTGACACAGGGAAAAATTTCCTAAACAAAAGTCTGCCTGGAGAGTGCTATTCTCCCAGGAATGTTGATGCATAGACATACAGGAGGGACGAGCTACAGTCAGAGACAGCAAGACCAGCTAACACCAGAGATAATAAGATGACAAAGGCAAGTGCAAGAAAATAAGCAACAGAAAACAATGCTACTTGGCATCATCAGAACCCAGTTCTAACAGCACAGCAATCCCTGGATACCCCTACACACTGGAAAAGAAAGATTTGGATGTAAAATAAAATCTCAAAATTTTATTTAAATTGGTTGTTTTGTAGAATTCAAAGCAAATGACAAGTTGTTTTAATAAAATATTGGTTGGAAAAATGAACAGGTCATGATCACACCACCACTGTAGGCTTAATTGCCAAATAAATATTGAGAATATGAATTAACTGCTCATCTTCAGAGCTTGACCTTTTTTCAGTGTACAGACTACTATGCCCTAGGCAGTGATCCTCCACATGCCACTTTGATGTATCATGAAATTGAGGATTTATGAAATCTCTAATTCCTAACCACATACAAATCAGTTGTTCCTCTTATTTACTAAAACCACCTCTTTCATGTTCTGTAATCAAGGTTTTTCTTATGTGGGGGCTTGGAGTTAAATTTCCTTACACAGCGACTACAGGAAAAGTGAATGCACAGCTATATTATTATATTGATTATTATAATTCTGATTATATAAGGTATTGACAAAGTGTTTTACTTAAAAGTGTTCACCTAATCATGCAAAAGAGTTTGAAATTTCCCATATGTTGTAAAGTGAATACTTTTCCCAAATTCAATCATCTGAAGTTTGTTAAAATCTGAATAATCTACCTCCTAGTAGTTTATTGTGAGTTCCTTTTCCAGGGGAATATTAATTTACATGGCACATTAAAACTAAAATATGTCCATCTAAAACATATATCTCTTTCAAATTCTGAAAATATTTTTCAAAATATCTACTAGAACAGCATGTATTCCAGATACAAATCTTGTAGGTTCAGGAGTATATGTGTTGCCATCTTAGAAACTGTGTCACCTCAGCACAGCAAACTTATTGGTTATTAGGATTACAATGTGTCTGAAAAAGAGGAATATTATAAATATCCTTTCTCACATTGTGAAAGTAGGAATAGGTCTGAGAACAATGTGCCTCCTCTTTAAAATATCAGATTTTTAAGAACTCATTCACTGCAATCCATGGTGAATCATCTCAGAAAAATTACCTGCTACTGATGTTCACACTTTTGTTCACATCACAAATTTTCAGATTTGACAAGGAGAGGAAAATAAATTTTGAAAAAAACCATAGAATGAAATATAAATATCAGTATACAGTCATACATTGATTAATTATAGCAAATAATTCGATTTAATATATCATGAAACAAATTTGTCATTGTGAAAATATCACTAGGGAAATGTACATAAGCCTTGACTATAAAGCCCTGTAACTTCCCAGGGATTCCCTGTATGGCATTGTTCCTAAGTAAGCACCTGTACTCATATTGGCTATTGGACTCCTTAATAACACAGTGGTTTGTCATTATACATTTAAGCATGTCTATGCAATAAATACCATAAAATTACAGTATGAAAGGTAAAATATAGTACACACGTAGAGTGTATATGCTATACACAAAGAGTGTAGGTAAACAGTTCCTTAGAGAAAATCAGTGTGACAGGAGCCCAAAAGTGAAGATTATAGTCATCACAGTCACTGTGGGATCTAAGTCCCATGTAATGCATCACCTGTCATTAGTGCTGTGTGATGAACCACCACCTACTCACCCGTGTGACTCCTGGGCTAACTATATGAACAATTGACTCTCACATGTGCACTCCATTGTCTCTTTACTTCCTTCAGCCAAAGTCTTCAAATGCTTTATTTTCCTTGAGTCTGAACAAATTTTGTATTATCTTTTGTTTGTTCAAATTCTGTTGAATAAGACACATGTTTGTTCAAATTTGCATACTTATCTTTTGCTTTTTTCCAACTCAAAATTTGTAATTCATGCAACAGCCACTTTATTGCAGCATGCTGTGACTGATACTGGAATAAAATTTTTCAACAAGGATTTGCTTTAGAGATAATTTACTGAAGTTTACACTGAAATGTAAAAACAAAGATTGGACAGAATTTTCCTCCTTTGATGGGTTTGGGACAGAATAATCTTGTGCTAGAGCTCTTTAATACTAGAGAATGAGGAAAATAGAATTATATAGATGTGACAAGAATGGAGTGGTAAGGAAGTTATACATTTTTTATTATGTTTAAAGATTTTTTTAAAAAAATTTAGTAGGTATATTTCTTTAATTTCATTTCAAACGTTATTCCCCTTTCTGGTTTCCTCTCTGTTAGCCCCCATTCATTCCTGTCCCCCTCCCCCATACGGGTATTCTCCCTTTATTGCCCTCCCCCCGACACACATTCCCTTGCACTGGGATCCCAACAATGTAAAGGAAACAGTGAGATTTGGAAGTAATCATTACTTTTAAAATGTTAATTAAAGGGAATGGTAAAAAGTGTTAACTATTTGCAGAGGTGTGGCATTGTTCTTTCTTTTATCAAGTTAGATGGGAAAACTGTATTAATTTCAAATAAGAAGGTAATTTAAAATAAAATTATGTGCCCGTGAGAGAGAGACCCAACCGCCTGGTCAGGTGGGCACTCCTGAGACTGCAGAGCGGAAAAGACCACCAACACTGCCCACCCCTGCCCACATCCCTGGCCCAAGAGGAAACTGTATAAGGCCTCTGGGCTCCAGTGGGGGAGGGCCCAGGAGCGGCAGGACCCCTGCCTGAGACACCGCCGGAACCTGAAGGAAACAGACCAGATAAACAGTTCTCTGCACCCAAATCCCGTGGAGGGAGAGCTAAACCTTCAGAGAGGCAGACAAGTCTGAGAAACCAGAAGAGACTGCTCTCTGCACACACATCTCGGACGCCAGAGGAAAACACCAAAGGCCATCTGGAACCCTGGTGCACTGAAGCCCCCGGAAGGGGCGGTGCATATCTTCCTGGTTGCTGCCACTGCAGAGAGCCCGTGGGCAGCACCCCACGAGCAAACTTGAGCCTCGGGACCACAGGTAAGACCAACTTTTCTGCTGCAAGAAAGATGCCTGGTGAACTGAAGACACAGGCCCACAGGAACAGATGAAGACCTGTAGAGAGGAAAAACTACACGCCCGAAAGCAGAACACTCTGTCCCCATAACTGACTGAAAGAGAGGAAAACAGGTCTACAGCACTCCTGACACACAGGCTTATAGGACAGTCTAGCCACTGTCAGAAATAGCAGAACAAAGTAACACTAGAGATAATCTGATGGCAAGAGGCAAGCGCAGGAACCCAAGCAACAGAAACCAAAACTACATGGCATCATCGCAGCGCAATTCTCCCACCAAAACAAACAGGGAATATCCAAACACACCAGAAAAGCAAGATCTAGTTTCAAAATCATATTTGATCATGATGCTGGAGGACTTCAAGAAAGACGTGAAGAACTCCCTTAGGGAAACACAGGAAAACACTAATAAACAAGTAGAAGCCTACAGAGAGGAATCGCAAAAATCCCTGAAAGAATTCCAGGAAAACACAATCAAACAGTTGAAGGAATTAAAAATGGAAATAGAAGCAATCAAGAAAGAACACATGGAAACAACCCTGGATATAGAAAACCAAAAGAAGAGACAAGGAGCTGTAGATACAAGCTTCACCAACAGAATACAAGAGATGGAAGAGAGAATCTCAGGAGCAGAAGATTCCATAGAAATCATTGACTCAACTGTCAAAGATAATGTAAAGCAGAAAAAGCTACTGGTCCAAAACTTACAGGAAATCCAGGACTCAATGAGAAGATCAAACCTAAGGATAATAGGTATAGAAGAGAGTGAAGACTCCCAGCTCAAAGGACCAGTAAATATCTTCAACAAAATCATAGAAGAAAGCTTCCCTAACCTAAAAAAAGAGATACCAATAGACATACAAGAAGCCTACAGAACTCCAAATAGATTGGACCAGAAAGAAACACCTCCCGTCACATAATTGTCAAAACACCAAACGCATAAAATAAAGAAAGAATATTAAAAGCAGTAAGGGAAAAAGGTCAAGTAACATATAAAGGCAGACCTATCAGAATCACACCAGACTTCTCGCCAGAAACTATGAAGGCCAGAAGATCCTGGACTGATGTCATACAGACCCTAAGAGAACACAAATGCCAGCCCAGGTTACTGTACCCTGCAAAACTCTCAATTAACATAGATGGAGAAACCAAGATATTCCATGACAAAACCAAATTTACACAATATCTTTCTACAAATCCAGTACTACAAAGGATAATAAATGGTAAATCCCAACATAAGGAGGCAAGCTATACCCTAGAAGAAGCAAGAAACTAATCGTCTTGGCAACAAAACAAAGAAAATGAAAGCACACAAACATAACCTCACATCGAAATATGAATATAACGGGAAGCAATAATCACTATTCCTTAATATCTCTCAACATCAATGGCCTCAACTCCCCAATAAAAAGAAATAGATTAACAAACTGGATACGCAACGAGGACCCTGCACTCTGCTGCCTACAGGAAACACACCTCAGAGACAAAGACAGACACTACCTCAGAGTGAAAGGCTAGAAAACAACATTCCAAGCAAATGGTCAGAAGAAGCAAGCTGGAGTAGCCATTCTAATATCAAATAATATCAATTTTCAACTAAAAGTCATCAAAAAAGATAAGAAAGGACACTTCATATTCATCAAAGGAAAAATCCACCAAGATGAACTCTCAATCCTAAATATCTATGCCCCAAATACAAGGGCACCTACATACGTAAAAGAAACCTTACTAAAGCTCAAAACACACATTGCACCTCACACAATAATAGTGGGAGATTTCAACACCCCACTCTCATCAATGGACACATCATGGAAACAGAAATTAAACAGAGACGTAGACACACTAAGAGAAGTCATGAGCCAAATGGACTTAACGGATATTTATAGAACATTCTATCCTAAAGCAAAAGGATATACCTTCTTCTCAGCTCCTCATGGTACTTTCTCCATAATTGACCATATAATTGGTCAAAAAACGGGCCTCAACAGGTACAGAAAGATAGAAATAATCCCATGCGTGCTTTCGGACCTCCACGGCCTAAAACTGGTCTTCAATAACAATAAGGGAAGAATGCCCACATATACGTGGAAATTGAACAATGCTCTACTCAATGATAACCTGGTCAAGGAAGAAATAAAGAAAGAAATTAAAAACTTTTTAGAATTTAATGAAAATGAAGATACAACATACTCAAACTTATGGGACACAATGAAAGCTGTGCTAAGAGGAAAACTCATAGCGCTGAGTGCCTGCAGAAAGAAACAGGAAAGAGCATATGTCAGCAGCTTGACAGCACACCTAAAAGCTCTAGAACAAAAAGAAGCAAATACACCCAGGAGGAGTAGAAGGCAGGAAATAATCAAACTCAGAGCTGAAATCAACCAAGTAGAAACAAAAAGGACCATAGAAAGAATCAACAGGACCAAAAGTTGGTTCTTTGAGAAAATCAACAAGATAGATAAACCCTTAGCCAGACTAACGAGAGGACACAGAGAGTGCGTCCAAATTAACAAAATCAGAAATGAAAAGGGAGACATAACTACAGATTCAGAGGAAATTCAAAAAATCATCAGATCTTACTATAAAAACCTATATTCAACAAAGTTTGAAAATCTTCAGGAAATGGACAATTTCCTAGACAGATACCAGGTATCAAAGTTAAATCAGGAACAGATAAACCAGTTAAACAACCCCATAACTCCTAAGGAAATAGAAGCAGTCATTAAAGGTCTCCCAACAAAAAGAGCCCAGGTCCAGACAGGTTTAGTGCAGAATTCTATCAAACCTTCATAGAAGACCTCATACCAATATTATCCAAACTATTCCACAAAATTGAAACAGATGGCTCACTACCGAATACCTTCTACGAAGCCACAATTACTCTTATACCTAAACCACACAAAGACACAACAAAGAAAGAGAACTTCAGACCAATTTCCCTTATGAATATCTACGCAAAAATACTCAATAAAATTCTGGCAAACCGAATTCAAGAGCACATCAAAACAATCATCCACCATGATCAAGTAGGCTTCATCCCAGGCATGCAGGGATGGTTTAATATACAGAAAAACATCAACGTGATCCATTATATAAACAAACTGAAAGAACAGAACCACATGATCATTCCATTAGATGCTGAGAAAGCATTTGACAAAATTCAACACCCCTTCATGATAAAAGTCCTGGAAAGAATAGGAATTCAAGGCCCATACCTAAACATATTAAAAGCCATAAACAGCAAACCAGTTGCTAACATTAAAATAAATGGAGAGAAACTTGAAGCAATCCCACTAAAATCAGGGACTAGACAAGGCTGCCCACTCTCTCCCTACTTATTCAATATAGTTCTTGAACTCATAGCCAGAGCAATCAGACAACAAAAGGAGATCAAGGGGATACAGATCAGAAAAGAAGAGGTCAAAATATCACTATTTGCAGATGATATGATAGTATATTTAAGTGATCCCAAAAGTTCCACAAGAGAACTACTAAAGCTGATAAACAACTTCAGCAAAGTGGCTGGGTATAAAATTAACTCAAATAAATCAGTTGCCTTCCTCTATACAAAAGAGAAACAAGCCGAGAAAGAAATTAGGGAAACGACCCCCTTCATAATAGACCCAAATAATATAAAGTACCTCGGTGTGACTTTAACCAAGCAAGTAAAAGATCTGTACAATAAGAACTTCAAGACACTGAGGAAAGAAATTGAAGAAGACCTCAGAAGATGGAAAGATCTCCCATGTTCATGGATTGGCAGGATTAATATAGTAAAAATGGCCATTTTACCAAAAGCAATCTACAGATTCAATGCAATCCCCATCAAAATACCAATCCAATTCTTCAAAGAGTTAGACAGAACAATTTGCAAATTCATCTGGAATAACAAAAAACCCAGGATAGCTAAATCTGTCCTCAACAATAAAAGGACTTCAGGGGGAATCACTATCCCTGAACTCAAGCAGTATTACAGAGCAATAGTGATAAAAACTGCATGGTATTGGTACAGAGACAGACAGATATATCAATGGAATAGAATTGAAGACCCAGAAATGAACCCACACACCTATGGTCACTTGATTTTTGACAAAGGAGCCAAAACCATCCAATGGAAAAAAGATAGCATTTTCAGCAAATGGTGCTGGTTCAACTGGAGGGCAACATGTAGAAGAATGCAGATCGATCCATGCTTATCACCCTGTACAAAGCTCAAGTCCAAGTGTATCAAGGACCTCCACATCAAAGCAGACACAGTCAAACTAATAGAAGAAAAACTAGGGAAGCATCTGGAACACATGGGCACTGGAAAAAATTTCCTGAACAAAACACCAATGGCTTACGCTCTAAGATCAAGAATCGACAAATGGGATCTCATAAAACTGCAAAGCTTCTGTAAGGCAAAGGACACTGTGGTTAGGACAAAACGGCAACCAACAGATTGGGAAAAGATCTTTACCAATCCTACAACAGATAGAGGCCTTATATCCAAAATATACAAAAAACTCAAGAAGTTAGACCGCAGGGAAACAAATAACCCTATTAAAAATGGGGTTCAGAGCTAAACAAAGAATTCACAGCTGAGGAATGCCGAATGGCTGAGAAACACCTAAAGAAATGTTCAACATCTTTAGTCATAAGGGAAATGCAAATCAAAACAACCGTGAGATTTCACCTCACACCAGTGAGAATGGCTAAGATCAAAAACTCAGGTGACAGCAGATGCTGGCGAGGATGTGGAGAAAGAGGAACACTCCTCCATTGTTGGTGGGATTGCAGACTGGTAAAACCATTCTGGAAATCAGTCTGGAGGTTCCTCAGAAAATTGGACATTGAACTGCCTGAGGATCCAGCTATACCTCTCTTGGGCATATACCCAAAAGATGTCTCAACATATAAAAGAGACACATGCTCCACTATGTTCATCGCAGCCTTATTTATAATAGCCAGAAAATGGAAAGAACCCAGATGCCCTTCAACAGAGGAATGGATACAGAAAATATGGTACATCTACACAATGGAATATTACTCAGCTATCAAACACGAGTTTATGAAATTCGTAGGCAAATGGTTGGAACTGGAAAATATCATCCTGAGTGAGCTAACCCAATCACAGAAAGACATACATGGTATGCACTCATTGATAAGTGGCTATTAGCCCAAATGCTTGAATTACCCTAGATCCCTAGAACAAACGAAACTCAAGACGGATGATCAAAATGTGAATGCTTCACTCCTTCTTTAAATGAGGAAAAAGAATACCCTTGGCAGGGAAGGGAGAGGCAAAGATTAAAACAGAGACTGAAAGAACAACCATTCAGAGCCTGCCCCACATGTGGCCCATACATATACAGCCACTCAATTAGACAAGATGGATGAAGCAAAGAAGTGCAGACCGACAGGAGCCGGATGTAGATTGCTCCTGAGAGACACAGCCAGAATACAGCAAATACAGAGGCGAATGCCAGCAGCAAACCACTGAACTGAGAATAGGACCTCCGTTGAAGGAATCAGAGAAAGAACTGGAAGAGCTTGAAGGGGCTCGAGACCCCATATGTACAACAATGTCAAGCAACCAGAGCTTCCAGGGACTAAGCCACTACCTAAAGACTATACATGGACTGACCCTGGACTCTGACCTCATAGGTAGCAATGAATATCCTAGTAAGAGCACCAGTGGAAGGGGAAGCCCTGGGTCCTGCTAAGACTGAACCCCCAGTGAACTAGGCTGTGGGGGGGAGGGCGGCAATGGGGGGAGGGTTGGGAGGGGAACACCCATAAGGAAGGGGAGGGGGGAGGGGGATGTTTGCCCATAAACCGGGAAAGGGAATAACACTCGAAATGTATATAAGAAATACTCAAGTTAATAAAAAAAAAAGGAAATAAATTATGTGACACATATACAGAAACATTTTGGTAGAGTACTTTTGTCAATAACTTGAGTTTGTTAAGATTATAAGTGACCTAAAATAAACATGGAAGTTTCAGTATCTGCGGAATAAGGAAAAACATTGTTGAGCTTAGGCAATAAGCTCCTGCACTCATTGTGCA
Source organism: Rattus norvegicus (assembly GCF_021556685.1). Classification (NCBI taxonomy): domain Eukaryota; kingdom Metazoa; phylum Chordata; class Mammalia; order Rodentia; family Muridae; genus Rattus; species Rattus norvegicus. The sequence continues at coordinate 98,719,539 of NC_141537.1, read as the reverse complement.
GCACTTCAATGACAATAATCAGTCAATGAAAACTTCCAATCTGCTATACAATACAAAGGAAGTACAATCAGAAAGAGTTTCATGAATTAAGCCTATGCCAGACAATTGAAATGGAAAGGCTTTTCTATGGCAAAACACTGAAAAACCATGGCCTTACAAACAGACTGGCCAGACACCCCTAAGGTCCCTGCCTTTATATCCCAGACATCAGGAATATAAGCAAGCAAAAAAACATCTATTTTGTGTTCTTAATGAAATACACTGTTTTTCCTTTTTACATTTATTGGTTTTTCATTTATTCATTGATAGATTTCATATCCCAATTGCAGATCTGCCTTCCCCCAGTTCATCCCCCATCTGAAGGCCTATCTCCAAATAACGCCTCCATTTTACCTCTACCTCTAAGAGTGTGAAGGTCCCCAATGGGTAGCAATCTACCCTAGTACTTCAAGTCACTGAAGAACTAGGCATAGCCTCTCCCACTGGTGGGACTCTCAGTCAGGGACAGCCCAACCCCACCCCACCCGTGAGCCTTACATTTGTTGCCACCCACGAAGAACAATATGCACATACTGTACATATGTGAAGGGGTCGCTGTCAAGCTGATGTATGCACCTTGGATGGTGGTTCGGTCCTGAGGATACCAAAGAATCCAGTTAAATTAGTTGGCTCTGTTCGTCTTCTTGTGGAGCCCCCAATACAGCCCGCTCCTGCAGCTTTTTTTCCCCAACTCTATAACAAGACTCTATCTACACTGCCTAATATTTAGCTGTGCTTTCTGCATCAGTTTCTTTCAGCTGCTGGGTGGAGTCTCTCAGAGGATAGTTATGTTAGGCTACTGTCTGCAAGATTAACAGAGTATTATAAATAGGGTTGGGTTAATTATTCCCCATGCAATACATCTCAAGTTGAAACTAAGATTAATTGGTCCGTCATTCAGGCTGTGTTTCTTTGTTCCTATGATTCTTGTAAGCAGGGCAATTTTTTGGTAAAAGGTTTTATAGTTCAGTTGTGGTTCTTATTCTTCCATTAGGAGTGGGTGGCAACTTCAGGCTCTATAACCCTTACTACTTGGCGTCTCTGCTAGAGTCACCCATAGACTCCTTGAGCCTCCCACATCCTACCTCTCTGACATATCCTAGAGATGTTCCCTACCTGTCCACTGCTGATTTCCATTAACTCTACTGGCCCTCTACCACAGGCTTTCCTTACACCTGAAGGTCCCACCTCAACCCCCGTTCCCCTCTCCATTCCTTCTTCCACCAAGGTCTTCCTACATCCAACTCTAATGAATGTTTTATTTCCCCTTCTGCGTGAGATTGTAGAATCCTCCCCTGGGCCCTCCTTGTTAATAACTTATTTGAGTCTGTGGATTATAGTGTGGTAATCCTGGACTTTCTGGTTAATCTGTACTTATAAGGGAGTACAAAACTTGCATGTACTTGTGGGGCTGGGTTACCACACTCAGGATGGTGCTTCCTAGTTCCATCCCTGTGTTCAGCAATTTTAGTGATGTCCTAGCTTTTAATAGGTGAGTAGTATTATACTGTGTAAAAATAACACATTGTCTTTAGCCATTCTTCAGTTGAGGGATATCTCTATTGTTTCTGGGCTGTGAGACATCTGGCTTGTTCCCATCTTCTGATTATTGCAAATAAACTGCCATGAATATAGTTGAGTAAATGTTTTTGTAGTATGGTGGCACACGTTGTGGTTATATGCCCAGGAGATATATACAAATGGGGTCTTGATGTAGAACTATCTCAAATTTTCTGAGAAACCCCCCCAAAAAATGGATTCTCAGAGTGGTAGTACAAATTTAAATACCCACCAGCAAAGGAGGGGTGTTCCTTGGCTCCATTTCCTTACCAGCCTATGCTGTTCCTTGAATTTTTAATCTCTCCATTTCTGATGGGTGTAACGTAGAATCACAGAAACATTTTGATTTGGATTTCCCTGATGACATTAGAGATTCCTCTGTTGAGAATTTTCTCTTTTACTCTGTACTCCATTTTCAGGGATGAATTTGTACAGATGAGTGTGAGCTATCACAATCTTTGTGAGGTTGTATGTGTATCAGCTGCATTTTTACTTGGTGGTGCTAATTCTTTGTACTTACCTACCACCACCTCTGGTTCTTATAACATTTCTGCCTCAAGAAGGAAGTTAAAAAACTAACTTTTCCTGCTGCATTATACAAAATACTGATCAGACTACTAAATCTCAATATATAATAATACACTAATAATAATAAAAATTGTATAAAGGTGACATATGTGTTTGATAGCTGTCACAAAGACTTCATGAGTAAAATGAGTAACTTCATTTGTCACCACCTCTGTCAACCTAAATTTTAACCCTGGAATCCATTTGAAGCTTTTAATCCCCTGAACACCTAGAGGTTTTAAGGAACTTTGAGGGGTTTTCCTATCCTGATTTAAGATATGTCAGCTTGAAGAAAGGTAAGTAAATTAATAAGCACACAAATTTGTGGAAAATATGTCTTTATCCAGCCTTGAACTTGAACGACAGTTGGAAGGCCTTTTATGGCAGAAAAGTAAAAGCCTGTCAGGCCTTTAGGCCTTTGTCTTCAGTCAAACCAGAAGGCTGAACGTTTGCTATCTTAGTTATCTAGGAATGTATCAACTTCATTGTCCATTTGTGACCCTTCTATCCATCTTTCTGCCTACCAGCAATCTAAGTTCTAGGCTCTAACATATATCCTATATATGTCAATTAAAGTCCTCATAGGAGACATCATTGTAAATTTGTATTTCTCCTTCTTGTCCTCCTCTTCCTCTTTTCTTCTATTTTAAATCTCCCTTGAATTTGTTTTTCTTGTGTGAATACAAACTGATGCCATAAATGAAATACCTCTATGAGTAAATTATATCTTTAATAAATCAGGAATGACCTGATCTTGCCTTTGTAGTTGTAACTGAGTAAGAAGAGGAAAATTTATACCCAGTTATTCCAAAGCCACACAGTACCCTTCAAGACCATCTTCATCTCAATAATGATCTGAACATGTAGGGCACCAGGAGGAGCAGCTGGGACAGCCCTGGTTTTCTAAATGGTTTATGTATTGACTGGTCCACTGTGGATGGGATAAATGTTGTGGTGTCCACAAGTAATAAGTAGCAATATCTTCTGGCTGCAAACTGATAATACTGAGGGTTAATATTTTCCATACCCATTGCCACTAAACCTTGATGTGGTCCCAGGAGACAAAATGGATCCATCTTGTTTCAGATGCTAAGAAAAGGTCCCTTGTTTTTGGTGATACCAGTTTAATGCATTGCCAATTGACTGGCTTGACACTTGATGGTGACTGTATCTCTTAAAAGGACAGTTTCAAATGGAGACTGAGTCATCTGGATGTCACATCTAGAATGTGGCATGAGGGGAAAAAACAGCACAAAACTATATAACACTCACTTCACAGGTCAACACAGAAGTTTCTAGACAAGCCAAGCACCACTGACCAATTGCCATTAGCAATGCTGTCCTCAATAACTGGAATACACAGCAGCAGCAGCCCAAACAGGCAGGAGCTCTCTTGTCTGTGCTGTGTTCTGATTGGGACTGACTCCTGCACAGGTGTGACAGCCTATTAACAAGTCCTCAGGACCAGCGGTTGTTCTCTAGTTACTTTCAAATCAAAAGAGTCTCCAGATTAGGTGGGCACAATTGCAACAGTGTCGCAAGATAAGGAAATGACCTTGAACCAGCCTCTCAAACCAATGTTCTCTGTATGATCAAATTTTCTGCAGAAAATGTGTTTCTAGGACTCAAAGAACACAGTGGCTCTGCTGTCCTGGGAGTTGATTTTTTTTAAAATTCGTTTGTTTCATACATAGTTTATGACATGTATTTCTTGATAGCTTTGCATGTTTGTCCATATTTTACAAATGACATTCAAATAATAGGAAGATGCTGTAGGAGTCATCTTTATTTTCTCTTTTAGATATCCTTGAGGCAAGAAAGAGTTATTGGGCTCATTTCTGAAATTTAAGTCCTCGGTTACCCGTGTATACCACCAATTAATGAAGTGAAGTGTAAAAGTATAATAATCAGAGATAGACTTAATTATTGATAAGATACAGATGTACATTTGAGATTTGAAAGAGATAAAAATATGTAAATAAGTAATGTATGCTCTACAAAGGTACACATACCTCTGGGTTCATCATTTATATTTTCTAATGAAAAGCAGTCATTGATACCTGGTATGGGTGTATGATACCATAAGAATTCACACAGATAAAAATACAAGGATATAAAGCAGAAGACACTCTAAGTGAGCAAAAGCATGGGTGAATGTATATTATCGAATTAATGGCCTTATCAAGGAATTCAAGGCATTGGATTCACAAAACATTGGCAAATCAAGTTTCTGATTTGGTTCAGCTCAAAAGAAATGACCTTTCTGAAAGTCCTGCATGAGTTTTTGTGAATAATTGAACCGTGTGTGAAAAGACATTCTGTTCTCGTTTTGCAGAGTACATGTGGAGACCAGCTGACTCCTCTTATACTGAAGCTAATAACCACAATAAGATTTTAGGTTGCAGGGCGTAAGGGGTAGCAAAATCAATAACCTTAAAACCTGGTTTCACTCTAGCACTGTAGTGATGACAAACCTTTCCATTAAGGACCCCCCTAAATGGAAAGACATGTTTTTTGGTGCCACCTGCTGGATATTCTGTCAAAAGCACAACAGAATCAGTCCATTATCTAAGTACCGTAATCTGTTTCCATGATTCTAGTTACTTGTAGCTTCGTCCAGTATCCACAACCCATTTCCATGTCTCCTCTTACATCTAATAACAATCGGTCCTCTAGCCTCCTTACATTTCTCTATAAGTTTGCAGTCTTATGTATAAAATGGACTCTAAAAGCCTGAGGGTTGGTCAGCCACATCATAAAGAAACATACTTACTACATCTTCCATTTATTCACACACTTAATTGTACTCAAGAGCTCAAATGTGATGATGGCTTTTCTCAGATTTCTACAGACATACATGATCTGAGAAGAAAGAATTTTAGTTATGGAATTTTCTCCATCAGATTGGCATATGCTTAATTGTTTGTGGGGGGTATTTTCCTGACTAATGATTGGTGTGAGAGGACTTAGGCCACTGTGGGTAGGGCCCTACCTGAACAGCTGGTCTAGGTTGTAGTCCAATGTCTTTCCTTCAATTCCTGCCTCCAGGTTTCTGTAGTGAGTTCCTACCCAGACTTAACTCAAAGAAGACCTACAAGCTATTACCTGAGTAAAACCTTTTCTATCCAAATTAATGATATGTTTTTTGTGATCCTCATTAATATCAAAGATGTGCCTTGGGGAAATAGAGGACAACATGAGGACACTTGTGAGTGGAGTGGTGGAGAAGAGAGAAGGCTGATTGTCCCTTGTATAGTTAATCCAGACTCATCATTCCCATCCCAGAAACTCTCCAGAACTGCCTCTGCCTGCCAAAATCAGGTAGCCAATGACGGGTCATTGTTGAGAGCAGCTGGCAGGGAAGATCCAGATACCTACAGGGACTGCAAGTGTTAAAGAAGAGAAAGGGTAAATCAAACACACACACACACACACACACACACACAGAGAGAGAGAGAGAGAGAGAGAGAGAGAGAGAGAGAGAGAGAGACTCTTCCCTTTTTATACTCCTAGAGACAATTTCTTTTCTACTATGAAGAAAATTATCTAATTGCAGAAGTTTCACATTCTTCAGAGGTATTCTACTGAAAAGCATATTCCTCAAAAAGAGATTAAAATAGTCACACAAAAGATAATTAAAACAGGGTATTGATTATATATTTTTTACATGAAATGTATCTAATTAAACAATTCTTATGTATATTTCTTTCCAAAAGCTCATAGAAACCTCAAAACCGTTATTTTTAGTCAATGATCAACAAGGTGTAAAAATGCCAGTTTACAATAGCAAGTTTTCCCCTGCTGATTGACAACAAACTCTACTTACTAAGGAACAAGTCAACCTTCTTACATCTTATTTTTGAAGGTCTGTTTGGCTAATGTGGATAACCATCTATTTTCTGTATTTATACTCATAGTAGAAGCATTTGCTCTTTATTAAGACCTAAATATTTCCTAGCATAGACAAAATACCTGTTACTTCATCCCTAGATCACAAGATGAAAACACTTTGTCCCCACCTAGAGTGTATGCTTACTTTGATCATTAGCTTGTCCCAAGCTCATCCTTCTTGTTTCTAAAATTGCACACGTATAATGCATGAGTGCTCACTTCACCGCTTTCTCTATTTAGAGCACCTTTTCGCATTCTATTAGAAAAGGTTACACTTTATTATTATTTCTAACTTAAAACATGTTTCTAACTTATTACATTTTTTTTCTTTTCTTTTTTTTCGGAGCTGGGGACCGAACCCAGGGCCTTGCGCTTGCTAGGCAAGCGCTCTACCACTGAGCCAAATCCCCAACCCAACTTATTACATTTTTAATAGCTATCTTAACTACCTATGTTTTCTATCAATTACCATAACTTCCTAAAACTATTTAAAATGTGTAACATCATTTAAAAAGTACTTAAATCAAGGAAAAAATTCCATAAAATCATTAATTCACCTAGACAGCACTATGTCAACTATTTCCATGTCCATATTAATCTGCAAGAAAACAGCTCAACAGAATGGCCCTTCACTCAGGAAGTAATTACACAAATTGATAGGGAGTGACCATCTCTTGGTGTCCACTTATGCCAAGTCAATTAAATGTGGAGTATAACAAAGACAAATATAAGAAGGCACATCAGAAGCAACAAGAAATTCTGTGACAATGTCACTGGGGTCATGCCACTCCCGAGCAAACCTGAACAGGGTGATGGGTCTTCTCCAAGGAGCTCCTTTGCCCACTACATCTCTTCCCACATGCTGTTTGCCATTTGCCCTTTCAGCCATTGTAACCCCTATATATTTACCCCATTTATTTTGTTGTTTTGCATGAAGGAGCCTCAGTTAAATTTGAAACCATGAAAAAGACCCAAATCTCTGTCACCATTTGCTTCCTTTAAATATGTACCTGTTACCAAATATATGATAGTTTTGATCACACATTCCAGAAAATGATTTTCCAAGTTTTTTATTTCAAAAATAATCATGGAAAGTTGCAGAATGACTGGAACTTTGAGACACAGAAGTATTTTTGGAACTAACTATGACTTACCTGTGGGAGGTGTTGATTGGACATCGCAAATATCAATTCAATCTAGGGAACTCAATGACTGATGATATCAGAGCAGAAAAGTAATAAATGTCCAGTGTTCACCAAAAAACAAATAATCATAAGAGAGAAAACGCCTATCTCTGAATATTTGCAGTTAATTTAAAAAAGAGGTGCCCGAGTTCCCTGAAGAAGCAGTACAGAATGGATGTTCATGAAAAGAGTCAGGAGAGAAGGGAAGGAAAGCTAAAGGTTTTCTGATGCTTTCTTAGCCTTATGTAAAGTAAATAAGATGATGTGGTAAAGCATTTCAACTTGGTTGTATTCTAGTATATTCATAAACATATATCTTTGGTTTAATCCTAAGGTTTGTTTTTTGGTAATTGCTTATAAATGTTCAGTTTTTCTCACAATTGTCTTAAAACATAAGAAATTAATAAAATTAATTAATTAGTAATAGTTAGATAAATAAAGATTATTTTAAGCCAGAGAATTTTTCCATAGATAAAGATGCAGGTCAAAACCTCTTAGGCTCCCTTGGTAGAGAGAGCTCAACGCCCAGACAGGTGGGCACTCCTGAGACTGCAGAGAGGGAGAGACCAACAATACTGCTGACCAGTGCCCAAAACCCGGGCCCAAGAGGAAGCTATAGAGGGCCTCTGAGAACCAGAAGATAGGGACACTCAAGAAGCAGGAACCCTGCAGTCCAGACAACTCCCAGATCTGAAGGGATGCGATCAAAAGCTCCCTGCACGCAAATCCCGTGGGAGGGAGAGCCTTCAGAGGGGCAGACACGCCTCGGAAGCCAGAAGAGACTACACTCTGCCCACATTTCTGACTCCAGAGGAAAACACCTAATGTCATCTGGGACCCCAGGGTATGGGAGCTCAGGGAAAAGGCAGCAGAGGCCCTCCTGGTTGCCACCCTCACAGACACCTCAAAAGCAACCCCCACAAGCAACTTGAGCCATGGGACCATAGGTAAGACCAATTTTTCTACTCCAAGCAACATGCCTGTTGGACTCAGGACACAAACCCTCAGGAACAGCTGAAGACCAGTAGACAGGAAAGACTACACACCCGAAAGCAGAACACTCTGTTCCCATAACTGGGTGAAAGAAAACAGGAAAACAGGTCTACAGAACTCCTGACACACAGATCTATAGAACAGTCAAGCCACTGTCAGAAATAGCAGAACAAGGAAACACCAGAAACAACCTGATGGTGAGAGGCAAGTGCAGAAACCCAAGCAACAGAAAACAATACTATATGTCTTCATCGGAGCCCAATTCTCCCACCAAAGCAAACACTGAATATCCAAACACACCAGAAAAGAAATATCTTGATTTAAAATCACATTTGATCATGATGATGGAGGACTTCAAGAAAGACATAAAGAACTCCCTTAGAGAAACAGAAGAAAACATAAATAAACAAGTAGAAGGAATCACAAAAATCCCTGAAAGAATTCCAGGAAAACACAATCAAACAGGTGAAGGAATTAAAAATGGAAGTAGAAGCAATAAAGAAAGCACAAAGGGAGACAACCCTGGATCTAGAAAACCAAAGGAAGAGACAAGGAGCCATAGATACAAGAATTACCAACAGAATACAAGAGATAGAAGAGAGAATCTCAGGAGCAGAAGATTCCACAGAAATCATCGACACAACTGTAAAAGATAATGTAAAACAGAAAAAGCTACTGGTCCAAAACATACAGGAAATCCAGGACTCAATGAGAAGATCAAACCTAAGTATAATAGGTATAGAAGAGAGTGAAGACTCCAAGATAAAAGGACAAGTAAATATCTTCAACAAAATAATAGAAGAAAACTTCCCTATCATAAAGAAAGAGATGCCCATAAACATAAAAGAAGCTTACAAAACTCCAGATAGATTGGACCAGAAAAGAAACTCCTCCCGTCACATAATAGTCAAAACACCAAATGCACAAAACAAAGAAAGAATATTAAAAGTAGTAAGGGAAAAAGGTCAAGTAACATAAAAAGGCAGACTTATCAAAAATCACACCAGATTTCTCACCAGAGACTATGAAAGACAGAAGATCCTGGATAGATGAAATACAGACCCTAAGAGAACACAAATGCCAGCCCTAGTTACTGAATCTAGTAAAACTAGATAGATGGAGAAACCAAGATATTCGATGAAAAAAAACAAATTTACACAATATCTTTCTACAAAACAAGGAGACAAGCTACACCTAGAAAAAGCAAGAAACTAATCGTCTTGGCAACAAAACAAAGAGAAGAAAAGCACTCAAACATAATCTCACATCCAAATACGAATATAACAGGAAGCAACAATCAGTATTCTTTAATATCTCTCAACATCAATGGACTGAACTCCCCAATAAAAAGACATAGATTAACAAACTAGATACACAATGAAGATCCTGCATTCTGCTGCCTACATCAAACACACCTCAGAGACAAAGACAGACATTACCCCAGAATGAAAGCTTGGAAAACAACTTTCCAAGCAAATGGTCTGAAGAAGGAAGGTGGAGTAGCCATTCTAATATCGAATAAAATCGATTTTCAACTAAAAGTCATCAAAAAAAGATAAGGAAGGACACTTCATATTCATGAAAGGAAAAATCCACCAAGATGAACTCTCAATCCTAAATATCTATGCTCCAAATACAAGGGCACCTACATACATAAAAGAAACCTTACTAAAGCTCTAAGCAAACATTGCACTTCACACAATAATAGTAGGAGATTTCAACAACTCACTCTCATCAGTGGACATATCATGGAAAGGGAAATTAAACAGAGACATAGACAGACTACGAGAAATCAAGAACCAAATGGACTTAACAGATATTTATAGACTATTCTATCCTAAAACAAAAGTATATATCTTCTTCTCACAATCTCATTTAACTTTCTAAAAAAATGACCATATAATTGGTCATAAAACAGGCCTCAACAGATACAGAAAGATAGAAATAATCCCATGCATCCTATCAGACCACCACGGGCTAAAGCTAGACTTCAACAACAATAAGGGAAAAAAAGCCCACATATACATGGAATCTGAACAATGCTCTACTCAATGATAACCTGATCAAGGAAGAAATAAAGAAAGAAATTAAAGACTTTTTAGAATTTCATGGAAATGAAGGTACAACATACCCAAACTAATGGGACACAATGGAAGCTGTGCTAAGAGGAAAACTCATAGCTCTGAGTGCCTGCAGAAAGAAACAGGCAAGAGCATTTATCACCAGCTTGACAGAACACCTAAAAGCTTTAGAACAAAAAGAAGAAAATACACTCAGGAGGAGCAGAACGCAGGAAATAATCAAACTCAGAGCTGAAATCAACCAAGTAGAAACAAAAAGGAACATACAAAGAATCAACAGAACCAAAACTTGGTTCTTTGAGAAAATCAACAAGATAGGTACATCATTAGCCAGACTAATGAGAGGACACAGAGAGTCTGTTCAAATTGACAAAATCAGAAATGAAAAGGGAGACATAACTACAGAATCAGAGGAAATTCAAAAAATCATCAGATCCTACTACAAAAGCCTATATTCAACAAAACTTGAAAATCTGCAGGAAACGGACAATTTCTGAGACAGATACCAGGTACTGAAGTTAAATCAGGAATAGACAAACCATTTAAACAACCCCATAACTCCTAAAGAAATAGAAGCAGTCATTAAAGGTCTCCAAACCAAAAAGAGCCCAGGTCCAGATTGGTTTAGTGCAGAATTCTATCAGACCTTCATAGGAGACCTCATACCAATATTATCCAAACTATTCCACAAAATTGAAACAGATGGAGCACTACCGAATACCTTCTACGAAGCCACAATTACTCTTATACCTAAACCACACAAAGACCCAACAAAGAAAGAAAACTTCAGAACAATTTCCCTTATGAATGTGGACGCAAAAATACTCATTAAAATTCTGGCTAACCGAATGCAGAGCACATCAAAACAATCATCCACCATGATCATGTTGCCTTCATCCCAGGCTTGAAGGGATGATATAATATATGGAAAACCATCAATGTAATCCGTTATATAAACAAACTGAAAGATAAAAACCACATGATCATTTCATTAGATGCTGAGAAAGCATTTGACAATATTCAACACCCCTTCATGATAAAAGTCCTGGAAAGAATAGGAATTCAAGGCCCATACCTAAAATAGTAAAAGCCATATACAGCTAGCCAGTAGCTAACATTAAACTAAACGGTGAGAAATATGAAGCAATCCCATGAAAATCAGGGATAGACAAGTCTGCCCACTCTCTCCCTACTTATTCAATATAGTTGTTGAGTTCTAGCCAGAGCAATCAGAGAACAATTGGAGATCAAAGAGATACAGATTGGAAAAGAAGAAGTCAAAATATCACTATTTGCAGATGATATGATTGTATATTTAAATGATCCCAAAAGTTCCAGCAGAGAACTAGTAAACCTGATAAAAACCTTAAACAAAGTGGCTGGGTATAAAATTAAAGCAAATAAATCAGTAGCCTTCCTCTACACACAAAAGAGAAACAAGCTGAGAAAGAACTTAGGGAAACGACACCCTTCATAATAGTCCCAAATAATATGAAATACCTCAGTGTGAACTTAACCAAGTAAGTGAAAGATCTGTATGATAAGAACTTCAAGCCTCTGAAGAAAGAAATTGAAGAAGGTGTCAGAAAATGGAAAGATCTCCCATGTTCATGGATTGGCAGGATTAATATAGTAAAAATGGTCATTTTACGAAAAGCAATCTACAGATTCAATGCAATTGCCATCAAAATACCATTCTAATTCTTCAGAGAGTTAGAGAGAATAATTTCGAAATTCATCTGGAATAACAAATACCCAGGATAGCTAAAACTATCCTCAACAATAAAAGGACTTCTGGGGGTATCACTATCCCTGAACTCAAGTAGTATTAAAGAACAATAGTGATAAAAACAGCATGTTATTGGTACAGAGACAGACAAATAGAGCAGTGGAATAGAATTGAAGACACAGAAATGAACCCACATACCTATGGTCACTTGATTTTTGACAAAGGAGCCAAAACCATCCAATGGAAAAAAGAAAGCATTTTAAGCTGGTTCAATTGGAGGTCAGCATGTAGAAGAATGAAGATCGTTCCATGCTTATCACCCTGTACAAAGCTTAAGTACAAGTGGATCCAGGACCTCCACATCAAACCAGGTACACTCAAACTAATAGACAAAAAAGTGGGGAAGAATCTCGAACACACGGGCACTGGAGAAAAATTCCTGAATAAACCACCAATGGCTTAGGCTCTAAGATCAAGAATCGACAAATGGGATCTCATAAAACTGCAAAGCTTCTGTAAGTCAAAGGACACTGTTGTTAGGACAAAACGACAGGCAACAGAATAGGAAAAGATATTTACCAATCCTACAACTGATAGAGGGCTTATTTCCAAAATATACAAAAAACTCAAGAAGTTAGACTGCAGGGAGACAAATAACCCTATTAAAAATGAGGTTCAGAGCTAAACAAAGAATTCACAGCTGAGGAATGCCGAATGGCTGAGAAACACCTAAAGAAATGTTCAACATCTTTAGTCATAAGGGAAATGCAAATCAAAACAACCCTGAGATTTCACCTTACACCAGTGAGAATGGCTAAGATCAAAAACCCAGGTAACAGCGAATGCTGGCGATGATGAGGAGAAAAAGGAACGCTCCTCAATTGTTCATGGGATTACAAACTGGTACAACCATTCTGGAAATCAGTCTGTAGGTTCCTCAGAAAATTGAACATTCAACTACCTGAGGACCCAGCTATACCTCTGTTGCGCCCACCTCAGCCAGCAAAGACGACGCAACATGGTCGGATTCTTCTCAACAGCCTTTATTGCAGGACCACCTTCATTGCTGATAAGGGGACCTCGAGCAGGAAAAAGCGCTTGCCTTATATACACAGGAGGCTGAGGCTATGCTACTTGTCCTCCAGGTATTGGTGGAGCATGAATCGCCTCATTAACATAGTACCACCCTGGCCAGACTGATGCCATGTGCAAAACCCGCGCACTCGCAGTACTTCTGTGTCACAGGAGGGCACCTGATCACCTCATTATCCTACAGCTGCCCTGGCAAGCAGACAAGCCTGCGCATGCGCGATAAGTTGTTTACACAGGTGGGACTGGATGTCAGCGCCATCTGTGCTCCATCATGCCGCTCCCCACATACCTCCATTGGGCATATGCTCAAAAGATTCCCCAACATATAAAAAAAGAGACATGCTCCACTATGTTCATAGCAGACTTATTTATAAAAGCCAGAAACTGGTAACAACCCAGATGCCCTTCAACAGAGGAATGGATACAAAAAATGTGGTACATCTATCTACACAATGGAATATTACTCAGCTACCAAAACCATTGTCTTTATGAAATTCATAGGCAAATGAATGGAACTAGAAAATATCATCCTGAGTGAGGTAACCCAATCCCAGAAAAACGAACACGGTATGCACTCATTAATAAATGCATATTAGCCCAAATGCTTGAATTACCCTAGATGGACAGAACACATGAATATCAAGAGGGATGACCAAAATGCAAATGCTTCACTCCTTCTTTGAAAGAGGAACAAGAATACCCCTGGGAGGGAATAGGGAGGCAAAGTTTAGAACAGAGGCAGAAGGAACACCCTTTCTGTGCCTGCGCTACATGTGGCCCATACATATACATCCACCAAACTAGATCAGATGGATGAAGCAAAGAAGTATAGGCTGACAGGAACTGGATGTAGATCTCTCCTGAGATACTCAGCCAGAATACATAAAATACATAGGCGAATGCCATCATTAAACCACTGAGCTGAGACCGGGACCCCAGTTGAAGGAATCTTAGAAAGAACTGAAAGAATTGAAGGGGCTTGGACCCCATATGAATAACAGTGCCAACCAACCAGAGCTTCCAGGGAATAAGCCACTACCCAAAGACTATACATGGATTGACCCTGGACTCCAACTGTATACGTAGAAATGAATAGCCTAGTAAGAGCACCAGTGGAACGGGAAGCCCTTGGTCCTGCCAAGACTGAACCCCCAATGAACCTGATTGTTAGGAAGAGGGCAGTAATAGGGGGAGAATGGGGAGGGGTAACACCCGTAGAGAAGGCGAGGGGAGGGGTTGCTGGATTTTAGCCTGGAAATCGGGAAGGAGATTAACAATCGAAATGTAAATTAATAATACTCGAGTTAATAAAAATGAAGAAATAAAATAAAAACCCTTAGGCCAAGCCTTAAGATCTGATTTTGGTTCCTGGAACAACACAATTGAATAAAAACCCTGAATCCCACATGTTGTTTCTTGATGTCCACATGTGTGCTAAGGTTTGTGTACAACACATACACATACACACACACACACACACACACACACACTAAGTAAATGTAATTTTAAGTAAATACATAGGACTAGAGAGTTGGCTAAATGGTTAGAAATGTATGCTCCTTTTCCAGAAGACCCATCATGCTTTGGAGTTTCCAGAACCCATATTTAGTATCTTCCAAATACCTGTAACTCCATTTGCAGGAATCCAGTTTCTTTTCCTGCCATATGTTATACTTGCACACATATCCACATATACACAGAGACTTTCATATACATACATTTATAATAACAAATATTTTCATTCATTAATTAATTATTAAAAGATGGTCTTTATTAATTGTGTGTTCTTTTCTTCTTCCCTTAAAAAATTAATTGGCAGCCTAATTCTAGCATATCTAATCTACTACATTGATTCGGGTATTTGACGTATGTCAGTACAATATGGTTTCACTAACTTCAAAGAAATATCTTTATACTTTAGGATTTTTCATAATTTTTAATGGGATAGGTATATGCTGGTTAAATTATCAACTGATTTATCAACCTGCCCTCGTTTTGAAGAGAAATTCTGAGCAAACTCTTTGTCTCCATTCAGTTTGACCTCTGGGCAAGACTGAGAGACATTTTTTTGATTCATGATTGATTTGAGAGGGCCCAACCCATTGAGAACAGTAGTAACCTCAACAAAGATTTCTAGATTCTATAAAGAAGAACACTGAGCAAACTATTTGGATCAAGCCACGAGGATGAGCCAGTAAGCAGCATTCATCCATGATCACTACTTCAGTTTCTATCTCCAGTATCCTACTTGAGTTTTTGCCTTACATTTTGTCAAGACAGACTGTAATCTGTACATATAAGCAAAATAATCTCTTTCCTCTCTATTTTTTTCAAATCTATTTTATCATGGAAACATAAACATGACAAGTATAATGCATTTAATCCCTTTAATTAAAGATATTTCTACGTCTCTCTACAGTGCCCTCTTACTCTCCCATTCGACCTACTCATTTTTGTCACTGAATGATACAAAACATCATGAAACCAAAAGCATATGGCAGAGATGATTAGAATTATGGTACACAAGAGGCATTGGACTTAGTATCTGCTTCCTGTAGAATTTCTCAATAAAGATTCTCACCAAAATTTTAAGTCAAGGGAGAAGATGTTCACCCTCCACTAGTACCTGCTCTAAACCATATGAGGTGAAGATTGAACCTCTCCTGTGATGTGTTCAATATAGTTTGAAGCATCAGCATCTATCTTTCTTGGACTTCTTAGAACTGTTTAAGGTTCGCAAGGTTAGTGAGCACACACACCTGGCAGTGTGCAGTACATGCACACTAAATGCTGTCAGAGGACCAGAGATACAAGGATTGATGTGCATATATATGGCCACTTTCTAGAACATCCACTTCTTCACATACAAACAGTCTGGTAATATAGAAAAATAATGATGAGCAACTGAGGCAAAACAGCCTCCAACCTCTACTTCCCTGATAAGTTTATAATTTGACATATCCCTTTGTAATGTCTACTATAATGGTATAGGCAAATTTAAGCTTCATCATCTTCAGACTCTAGTGTGGATGGTCATAATGGAACTTCTTCCAGAATATTGGTCACTGAACCTAGATTGACCAGCACACTGCAAATAGCATAGCAAAAGCACAGGCATTAGTCTATATTTGTGCTATTATCAGTTGAGGTCATTGCTAATATTTGACTTGGTAGATAAGTAATGGTACCTCTGTTTCCTATAGATGCCAACAGAAAGGCTCGATATTGAATCACTTGGATATTACATCTGGCACTGTGCAGTAATAATTATAAATAACTCAATAGATAATACGATAATATGATTTCCCAAATTAGAAACAAATTGATGCACTCATGGGCAATGTCAGGCTACCCAATACAGTGCGTCTGCAAGGAGGAAACTGGAGAGATACTGTGATGAGCAGAAAGAGGGATTAGGTCAATGGTGGTGTATATCACTGTGCAGTGGGTTTGATGTGTTACTGTTCAGCACCATGAATGTAAAGCAGATGTAGACTCATCCTCTGAAAAGCTGCCTGGATATACTCAATTTATTCAGTATTGGAGACTATAGATAAAACAAACAAACAAAAACAAAAAAAACCCAAAATCCCCCAAAACCTTACCTTCTAAAGTTGACATCTTCAAAAGAACACCAAGAACACCATTTTCTTTCTTATTAAATTTAGTATACATGGTTTTATATTAAGGTGTTTGATCCACGTGGTCTTAATTTTGTGCAGGATTATAAGTATGGATCTGTTTGCATTCTTAAACATGAAGTCATCCAGTTACAGCAGTATCATTTATTGAATATGCTTTTTTTTCATTGTATGATTTTGGCTCTTTGTCAAAAATCAAGTGTCAATAGGTATGTGGATTTATTTCAGTTTCTTTGATTTGATTCCATTGATCAACAAGTCTGTTTTAATGTCAGTACCATGTGGTTTTTATTAGAATTGCTGTACCTTAAATTCAGGGATGATGCTACCTCTAGAAGTTCTTTTATGGTTCTTGATTGTTCTTGCTTTCCAGGGTTTTTTATATTTTCTATATGAATTTAAAAATTGCTCATTCAAGGTCTGTGAAGAAATGTGGTGGAGAGCACAAGATATATGTGAAAGAGGAGAGAAAGTAGTATTTCAACAGGCTTGTGGTGGTACGCATGTCTAATCCCAACGTTTGGGAGGCAGAGTACAGGTGGATCTTTGTGAGTTTGAGGCCAGCCCACCCTACATAGTGAGGTCCAGGACAGTTAAGCCTACACAGAGAAACAAATATTTGTCTAAAAACAAATAAACAAACAAAGTAAACAAATAAGAAAAATGTTTTAAATCTTAATGCTGGTCCACAGCACCTGGAGTGAGAGCTGGCCCTGAACTGGTTTCCGAACTGTGGATCCTATTCCTCTGGCATGATTCTGCTTCATATAAGAATGGATGCTGTTTTCAAACCCATTCTGTTAGCTTTTTTTTTTTTTATATTTGGGAATTGATTCCATGGATGTTGAAAGATATTATTGACCAATGATTGCTAATATCTGTTTTTTTAAATATGTGTTTGTGTGTGAGTGTTTGTTTGTTTGCTTGTTTGTTTGTGTGTGTGCACTGCTTTAATTGGCATAGAATTGCTAACTACCTTTGTTTCCTGAATGTTGTTATCCTCTTGGGTCGCAGTTTTCCTTCTATTATTTTCTGTAGTGCTGAATCTGGGGATAGATATTATTTGATTTGTTTTTTTCTTGAAATATCTCATTTGGCCATCTACAGAGATTGAGACTTTTGCTGGTTATAATAATGACTTGTATTGATGGCTGTGTTCATTTTACAGGTCTCAAGATATCTGTCTAGAACCTTCTAGCATTTAGAGTCTCTGTTGAGAAGTTGGGGGTAATTCTAATAGATCTGCCTTTGCATGTTACCTACCATATAATTCTTACTGCTATTTTTAGTTCTATAGATTTTTCGTTTTGATTATTATATGTCAGGAGGATTTCCATTTCTGTTCCAGTCTCATTAGTATTGTATACATTTTTTGTATGTGGATAGGCATCTCTTTCTTTAGGTTGCAAATCTTTTCTTCTATCATTTGTTGCAAATATTTTCTGGGCCTTAGAGCTGGGACTGTTCATCTTCTTCTCTATTATTCTACGGTTCCAAAATTTTCTGGATGTTTTGTGTCAATTTTTTCTTTGACTGATATATCAATTTCTTCTATTGTATATTCTCTGCCTTAGATTTTCTCTTATGTCTAATGTGTTTTGTTGGTGATGCTTATGTTAGTTGTCCTATTTTCTTTCCTCTGTTTTCTATCTCCAGGATTTCTTCAGTTTGTATTCACTTTAAGATTCTATTTCTATTTATAGGCTTTTCCTTCACCTATCAATTGTATTTTCCTTTATGTCTTTAAGGGATTTTTTTTCTTTCTCAAATACCCCTGTTTAACTGTATTTCCCTGTATTTTTTAGGGGATTTATTCCTTTCCTTTTTAAAGACCTCTATTTTGGTTATAAGATTGCATTGAAAGTTATTTTCTTTTGTTTCCTTTGTGTTAGGATATTCAGGGCTTGTTGTAGTAGGGTAGCTGTTCTCTGAATGGATTATATTGCCCAGGATTTGAAGCAGATTGCATTAAGAGCTCTCTGTGGAAAATATTGTTGAATTAAAGAATTACGCCTCCTTCTGGGTCCCCTTTGTTCATCTCTACTGTTCTTATCATCCATGCAGAATATCTGCAGTACCAGGAACAAAGTGGGATTGCCTCATTCTAGGTAAATGAACTGAGGAGCCATTGGAAGCCAAGGCAAGACTACAACTGCACTTTGATGTCAGATTAGAATGGAGGGAAACATGTATAGATATATTTAGCTGTTCAAGGAAAGCCAAGCAATAGTAAAGTCCACCATTGAACCAAATGATGGAAAAACTACAGCAGTATGAAATGCTTGATTTTCTATGTAGGTATTAGGTGCATAATGCAATGAGTTTCTTTTTTTAATTTTTATTTTTTTTATGCAATGAGTTTCTTAAATGGTGTCAGAGATTCACATATGAGAGAATCTTGTTATCCTATAGAAAATATTATTGGATTCTACCTTAATCTGCAGAAATATAAAACACCCACATGTTCTCATATTGATGTTTGAGGGTTTTTATTCACGAAATCATAGACTTGAGGCCAGTCTGTCCTTTATGTTATGTTCTTGCTACTTCTTTACCTTTTTCCACCTTTGAATTACCCCCCCTCTCAATTTTGACTTTTTAACACATGGTTACTCTGCGTAGATATGGCTCTTCTGAAACTCACTTTGCAGATCAGGATGGAGTTGAACTCAGAGAAACTCCTGCCTCTGTCTTTGCCTTGAGAATGTAGAGATAAGAGGCATATGCCAGCACTCCCCAGCCCATTAAGTCTTTCCTAAAAAAAAGGAAAATATGATGTTAGAATCTAGCAAGAGCTTTATAGTAGCTCTACCCCTCTTTCATATGTTAACTGGTGCTATGGAGACCTTAAAAATGAGAGCTCCCTGTTGCTAGTCTGGGGAGTCCAGTCCCTTTCTGGTCTGCCTTTTCTGGCTTCAGTGAGAGAAGATTAACCTAGTCCTAGAGAAATTTAATGCACCAGAATCAGGGGACACCCAGAGAGGGTCTTGACCCTCTCAAGGGAGAAGGGGAAAGGGAGACTTGTGAGGGGCAGAGATGGAGCAGGGGCATTGACAGGGATATTAAAATGAATAAATTAATTAACAGGACAAAAGAATTTGGTAGTACTCCCACTGTCATGAACACTGACAAGTGTGTACATGATAGGGACATTCAAAGTATGATCTCCCACCATGGAAATGAGAGAAGGTAAGGCATAAAGTTAAGGTATAAGCAACAGGCATCCTGGTTCAGACATATTAGTCTCCTTCCCCTTTCTTTGTCTCTGTCTCTGTTTCTGTCTCTCTGTCTCTCTCTGTCTCTCTCTGTCTCTCTCTGTCTCTCTGTCTCTCTCTCTCTCTCTCTCTCTCTCTCTCTCTCTCTCTCTCTCTGCACTAAATCAACTACTCATTATCTTGGATCTTTCATCATCTTTCTTTTATAAAGTCTCAAGGAATCTCTTATTGCTACATAATGTACACTTTATGCCCCAAGTCTAGACTAGCAAACTGCCCTCAATAAGCCAAACTGAAATTAAACACCAGAAAAAAGAAAATTGACCAATGAAACAAATACATTTAGATAACTATCTGAGTTTCATGTAGTTCTGAAATGACATTAAATAAGAAACGGAAAGTCAAAGAGATGCACACTGTAGAAGTGCTGTTTAAGGTGTGGTCCTACCTATCATTGACATAACTGACTGCACTTTGTCAATAAGACACTATGAAATCTTGTCCCTGCAGAGAAGTTACTGCTTCTCCTCCTCCCAGCATGAAACTCTCCATTGTGTCAATAGCTGAGTCAGAGGAAAATAAGAGTCTCTTAAAAATATATGTTCACTTTGTCACGCCGGTTATACCATGCTACAGCTGAAACAAGCAGTTTATGAGGCAGTTATGTCACCTCAAGCGTGCTGTTTTTGTTCAAGGCTGTAACACTGTGGGAGGATATTCTAGAAACTGTGCACAGTAATAAACGCCAACATCCTCAGTCTCCACCTTACTGATTTTCAGTGTAAAATCTGTTTCTGACCCACTGCCACTAAACCTGTCTGGAACTCCTGAGGCAAGGTTGGACATCCGATATATCAGGAGCTGAGGAGACTTTCCTGGCTTCTGAAGGTACCAATACAAGGAAGTGATGCCCTTACTACTTAGCAGACTCTTACTAGACCTGCAGGAGATGGAAGCTGACTCTCCAGGAGTGACAGATACAGAGAGTGGAGCTTGAGTCAACACAATATCCCCAGTGGCTCCTGCAATAAGAGAAATAAACTGTTATATACAAAAGTAATTCTAGTATAAAATTATTTCCTTCCTTCATTAATTTCCTACTAATTAGTATTCTGCTTTGAAACTTGTCAAAATTACCACTAATGCCCAAATTCTCCTCTTTTCACCCTCTAAACATTACAAGCCCACTCTTGAAGAACATGTGTGGCAATCTAAAACATGGAAAGAACATGCTTCCATATCTATAGGACCCCAGAAATCCCCATTCCTCCATTCCTCCACATTCTCTTTCATCTTTGTTTCTGTAATTACCAGGAATACAGAGCACTATCAGTCCAAGAAACTGAGCAGGAAACTTCATTGTGAACAGTTGATATGAACAATACTGAATAGTGGAGGCAGAAAGAAGAGCTAGCTTTTGTCTTGGGCTTGTAATGAGAGGTCCTCTCTAGGGAGCAATATGCAAATCTTTTGGTTGGTACAGCTGTGTGTCAAAAATATCAAGAAGGAGAAAAAGACATTCTTAGCAGTGAAGTGTTTAAATATGTTTCTTCTGTGTGTAGAGAAAGGTATATTGTCTTTGCTGCCTTTCTGTACAGCTGTGAACAGTTGTACTCCAGTGTGAAAGATTGCTCTGCATAAATGGAGACATACAGTCTATAAAGACCAAGCTTTCCAAGATAACACCACAGAACTATGACCATCCTTTCCTAAACTATTTCTATTTGCTAAACTTTTTTTCTGCATAACACCTGATTGTAAGCCTACCTGATTTGTTATTTCTTTGTTTATTATTTTGTTGTTTGCATTAGATTTGTCAAAGTTGGGAACAGAACAATGAAAACTGAAGTTGCAAGTATTTCTCATGTCTACAAATAACAGTGACTCTGTTATGACCATTTACTACAAGAATATTGGTACACTAAAAATTGGAAAAATAAATTGTTATTTAATCGCATGTGTAATTCACAACAGTCAGTTGTTACTTAGTCTAATCCTTGGTTAGATGAGTGGAATCTCTACAACATAGTTACAGGACTCAAGCAGGCCAACACAAAAAGCTCTGACCTAATTCAGAGTGAGAAGATTTAAACACTGCTTGTTCCATATTAGAACTCAAGACCTGAGGCCTCAGCTTAAGAATATGTCTTTAAATCTATATATAGTCTTTCTTAGAAATATTTTCACTGGAACAATATTATTTCTTAAATAAAAAATAGTATCTGTCTCTGGATTGTAAAATAAACCATGGCCTATCATAGGCCACAAGTTCTAGTGCAGTCTCTCATTGAGCAATTCATTCTTCTGAATTTCAGCTTCCTCAGTCCTAAAGTCCTGTCCTGTTCCTTAGACTTTCAACAAAGAACCCAGGTTTCCTCATTCACAGAATCTGCTAAGAGAACAGTGACAGTACCTGATTAAAATGAAAATGTCTTATTTTTCTATTATAACTATATAATTTTCTTATGAGATATTCTACCACAAAGGAGTTTTAGAATTCTCCTAGTTATATCCTCAGAAAACTATAATTTGTGAAGATGTAGAAAGAAGAAAATGATTTATCTTCAAAATTTATTTAATTACTTTGAAAAATCTCTATGGTAAATTTACCCTAGAATACAAAACAATGACTTGGGTCTTAGCTCTCTCTCTCTCTCTCTCTCTCTCTCTCTCTCTCTCTCTCTCTCTCTCTCTCTGTGTGTGTGTGTGTGTGTGTGTGTGTGTGTGTGTGTGTGTGTGTATGAGTGGCTTTGGTGAACCAGCTTTACGCATATTATTTTGGTATTGGCCCCATAACCATTTGCAAGAAGTATAAAAGCATGGTGTTTTCTGCTTTGTCTTTTTAAACAACTTGAGTTATCTTCTCTTCAGGGTGATAGCATGTTGTGAGAGATAGTATGAATTCTCTGAAGAAGATGCCCCATAATGATTGTACAGAATATTGTATGTGGATCTTTGGCACCTGATTCAGTTATACTGGTACCAGTATCACTTTGTACCTTGATTGCTCTGCAAAACTTAGCAGCAGTATCCCCTAAATCTGTAGGAAGAGAGTAGAGACTTTGTCTACACAATTTTTACTTCTTCAGGCTGAAATGAAATATGAAGCACAAAAAGAATATGGCAATATATACAGAGATGAAGCAATGTGATTCAACACTCATTTTTAAGGAATTCTAATCAATATCATAATGAAATATTACTTCATGTTTATTATTAAGATGATAATTGAAAAATGACAAACACTGTAGCTGTGGGGAAATCATAAATACTTGAATTGTAATTGTGAATGGAAATGATGTAGTGCCCATGGAAACTATAGGACCTAATGGAGAGCCCAGAGACATACTTCTGGTTTGACTGTCCGAATCCATCCCAAGGAATGTACTCAGGAGAACTGAGGCCTGACAGCACTGTAAAAGTTTGCACACTACTGTTTATATTAGAATTATACATGATAGACCAATGGGGATTGTGAATCTATAGATTAATAGAAAAATAATCATGGCACGATCCATACAATGCATTATACATATGTCCACAACTTGTTAAGTATAAAAATAATTCTTTTCTAAGTTTTATGAGACAAATTTGTAATTGTGTAAGAACTTCAAAGGAAACTTATAAAAGACTAGATTATAAAGGCCTCTACCCAACTTGGCTTATTTTATATAACATTGTTCCTAGGCAAGGTATCTGTAAACAAAATGAACAGATTGTCTACGTAGGTAAATATAGATTTAATAATTTCAATTAATCAATTGTTGCAGTATGAAAGGTAAAATATAATACACATATAAAGTATGTATGCTGTAAATGGAGATTGTATGCTAACAGTTCCTCTGAGGAAAGGAGTGTTATAGGAGACTGAACATGAAGGTTACTCACATCACGATCACTACAGAGGCAAAGTCCTGTGTGATGTACAACCTGTCCCAGAGCTTACATTTACAATAGTAAGTAACCTGCAGCTCTGGGATTTCCCCACTGGAAATAGTCAGTTCACATATGGCTCATCAACCATCATTGACTCACCTGGTGCAGCATCCCTGTGTAAGTTACAGGCTGACTATGTAAATGATTGACTCCCACATGTTCATCCCATAATCTCTTTACTACTGTTAACCAAAGTCTTCAAATTCTTGAGATTGAGACCATTTGTATTATTCTTTACTCATTCCAGTTCTGTTGAATAAGATAAACATTTCTACACTGTTAAAATTTAACATATTTAACATACTTATCTTTCCCTTTAAGCTCTAATTTTGGAAGTCAAATAACAGCCATTTGATTTCAGCATGCTGTGACTAATCCAGTCCTAAATCATTTGATATTATCGATATATATATATATATATATATATATATATATATATATATATATATAAATAATCAGGATAACCATAATATTCTGCAAAGATCCAAGGAAGCTAAACAAGAGGGAAGGCCCAAGCAAGGATGCTTGCTCTCACTTAGAGGTGGGAATAAAATAGCCATAGAAAAGAGAGAGGGGGGGGAAACTATATGGAAGAAGGAATTAAAAGAGGGTTGGGGTGTAAGAATCAGGTCTTAGGAGAGACAGGTGACAGGACCAGAGGGGCAGGAAGATGAAGGAAATACTGCACCTGAGGGTGGGTTCTCTAGGAAGTCCCAGAGACCTGAGATGAAAGAGGCTACTAGGAGTCAATGCAGCTGACCTTAGCCAAGATGCCTAACAGTGTGGATATGGAAGCTGAAGAGGCTACCTCCTGTAGCCAGGCAGGACCCGGTGGAGAGATAAGGGCATCAACCCACCCACGAAACTTTCAATTCCAAATTTGTCCTGACTAAAAAAATACAGAAACAAAGATGGAGCAGAGACTGAGAGAATGACCATTTCATACCCAGCCTCACTCAAGACCCATCACATGGGCAAGTACCAGTCTCTGACACTATTAATGATACTCTCTTATGCTTGTTATTTTGTTTTTGTTTTTGTTTTTGTTTTTGTTTTTGTTTTTGTTTTTGTTTTTTCTCGGAGCTGAGGACCGAACCCAGGGCCTTGTGCTTGCTAGGCAAGCGCTCTGCCACTGAGCTAAATCCCCAACCCCTCTCTTATGCTTGCAGACAGGATCCTAGCATATCATCTGAGAGGCTCTACCAGCAGCTAACAGAAACAGATGCATATACCCACAGAAAAACATTGGACAGAGGTTAAGGACTCTTATGGAAAATATAATGAAAGGATTGCAGACCCTGGAGGGAATAGGAACTCCACAGGAAGACCAAGAGAGAGAATTAACCTGGATCTTTGGGAGCTCTTATTGCCTGAGACACCATCCAAAAAAATACAAGACTTGTCCTGTCCCAGTGAGAAAGGATGTGCTTAACTCTGTAGAGACTTAATATTCCACTCTGGGGGGCGGGGTACTCAAGGGAGCCTCACCCTCTCAGTAAATGGGGAGGAAGGATGGGAGAAAGGACTGTGTGGGGTACAGGCCACAAGATTGGACAAAGTTTGGACTATTAATTAATTAATTATTAATTAATTTATTAAAAAGAAAAGAAAAAAAGTAAAATGGGGAAGTTTTATAAGTAATTATTAACTACTGTTGGAATGCACAAAATTATTTCAATATTCAACTGTGACACTTCATTAGAGAAAACTGTTTTTTCCTTTGCCAGCAGGTAACAATTGCAAATAACTTCATGGTTAGGGGAGAAACATTGTGTCCATTTCCCCTTTTCCGTGATAGTAATTTTTTTTTCTGGTTTGAATTTGTGCAGGATCGTGTGTGCTATCAAAATCTGGTGATTTGATTTGTGTATTAGCCTGTTGTGTCTGGATTAAGTTATTTCCCTTTAGTTACCAACCTTGTCTACCTCTTACAATCTTTCTGCCTCAAGAAAATTTTATTGGAAAAATTTTCCTGGGAAATGTGTACAAATACTGATCAGACTACTTGACCAAAAATAATATAATAATATACCAATAATTATCTTAAAATAGTATGAGCTTAATACAAGTGTTTGAAAACTGGCAAGAAAATTTAGTGAGTAAATTCATCTATCCTCAAGCCTGAAACCTGAATTTGACCCCTATAATTCATTTAATGGAAGGACAGAACAAACATTTAACTTCTGACCAATATTTGCATGTTATCTCTCTCTCTCTCTCTCTCTCTCTCTCTCTCTCTCTCTCTCTCTCTCTCCCTCTCCCTCTCTCCCTCTCTCTCTCTCTCTCTCACACACACACCCCCCACACACAAATGTTCACATACAAAGACACACAGACACATACACATTTTAAAATATTTAAAATATGTGTTTTATGTTCCATGACTCATAATAGCATCATTTACTTAGCTACACTCATAGGTAAGTTTAATCTGTGCTTGTGCACAGTTTGGTATATTTAAGTAGAGCTGCAAACAGTGCACTGTTCCTTCTTCACATCCTTGGCACCTCTGCACTCTGCTGTTGCTTATATCATGTAAAGAGTAAATCCATTGACAAAGAACCCATGGTAACTGCAAGGCAACTTGTAAAATATAGCAGCTTTGCCCTGTCCTGCTCAGTGAGTCAACCTTACTATTTTATCGGATCTTGAAAGAAATGCTGGGGTGCTCTCTGTAGAAATATATGAAAGAACCTGGACTACTCAGTTCCAAATATTTTTATTTAGAAGTGAACTACCATGAAAGGAAGGTATGAACCTTGAAAGTAATAATAAATTGAAATTACTCACACGTTATCATGCTGATTTTGAGCATGAAATCTGCAATTCCATACTGACAATAAGTGTGTCTGTGACACCAGAAAATTGACTGGGCACATTATATCAGGAGCTGTGGAGATATACCTAATCTCTGTAGGTACCAAATCAAATAGGTGTTTCCATTACTGTAGAGCAGGCTCGACCCAATGATACAGGAGGTGAACACTGATGCTCCAAAAGTGATATCCTCAATTTCTGAAAGTCTGGGTTAGTACAACATCCCATACTGAGTCCTAAAAGTCTAAGAACAGAAAAATGTATGCGTTTAGGTACAAACACAGCAAGATATTTTTATGATTTTTTTCATTATATTCTTCTTTTACCTTTAGTTCCAATTATGAGAATATATAATATAAAAACAAATGTTTACACAGGAATATATGGCTTTCAACATCTTTCATGATAGCCATCACCATCTCTCAGTGTCAGAGTGCATCCAAGAATGTCAGGTCTTAGATACTTCTAGAATTTTCACCTTACTTCACATTCTTATTCTGACAAACAAACATGAATATTTCCCCTGTACAGACACCACCCATTGAAAGGAATGGGTCAAGAAATATAATAGACTCACTCATTCTCACTTCTCATTTCATTTACAAGGGATGCAGAACATCATCAGTCTCAGGGTTTGTGATGTGCTCGTCTTCTGGAGTGCAACTGAGGAGACCTTATCAATCGGGTTACACATAGAGCTGAACATTTATGTGATAATGGGAAGGAAAAGCCCTTCAAAGGGAAAATATGCAAATGCTTACTGTGGGCAACAGTACACAAACCCAAGGTGAGTTAAGGCCTGGTCTCCTGTGAATAGTGTCAAATGTTGCCTGTGTTTTAAGGAGACCTAAACAGTCCATAGTGATACAGCAGTGAGAAGAAGGACTTCAGAGTGTTGAACTGTGGGAGGATGTGATGCACACAATCCTTCCATTCTGGAATAGCTTCAGACTCACCAGTATAGACTTGGAACCTCACAGGAAGTCCTGAGAGGAGAATGTGGCTGCCAGTTAGCCTGAACAGATATATAGCAACCCAAACAAATAAAACTATTGTTGTCCCTGTATTCTATTAACCATCAGTCCTTTGAGCTGATGTAAGTTTGATTTAATACCTTTTGTCATAAGAATAATGCTCAGTAATTCTTACAAGCTGTCTTTCAATGGAACCTGATGAATGTAACTGTGTAGTTGGCCTCAAGAACATAAACATCGAGAGTTTTACATATGGAGTGCTCAAATCTATTTTCAAGACAAGAGGTAGAAATGTACATCAATTCAGTATGGCAAGGCCAAATGAATTTTGATGTTCACCAATCCCATTAACTTTTCCTTATCTAATTTTCTATAAATTTTCATTACTCTTTTAAGGAAACACTGTAAGTATTAGGTGCTAGACCGTCTTGGTGCTATTGCCCCACAGAGGATGCCACTTACTTTTGCAATTTCTTTCTCTTCTGGGTGCTCTTAGGAAGAACTGACAAGCATTTCAATAAGAGCCAAATCTCTGTCCCCAACTGTCTACTAGGAAGGAGAGATACCTGATGACAGTCATGTAGCATAGACCATGTATTTACCTATCTTGCAGGCTTGTGCTGTAGGACATCCCTTTTCCTAAGAAACATGTTATTGTTATTGTATGTGATTATGCCTATTGAGACTGGTTGTTCTCTCTCTCTCTCTCTCTCTCTCTCTCTCTCTCTCTCTCTCTCCCTCCCTCATTCCCTCTCCCTCCCTCCCTCTCTCCCTCCCTCCCTCTCTCTGTCCCTTTCTCTCTTTCTACCTTCCTCCCCACCCCTCTCTCCACTGTGCTGTCCTGGTTGTTAATATTTAATTAAGTCTTTGTCTTAGGATGGTCCATCTCTGTGTCCTTCTCAAACTTCTCTTCCTTCCTAGAATCTAGCAAATGAGAGACAGCTTATATTTCTTCTTAAATGCTTAGTTAAGTTCAGCTGTTCCTTCTTCAAGTTGCTTTCATCAGCTTCACTTTTCATAGTGATGAGAGAACACAGCTAACATGCATGGTTTCAGATACAGACATGCATGCTTTAAATGATCCAACTCATGCTGTCATAGCTCAGCAGATGACTTCTATGGAAGGCAACCAAACTGAGATCCAACTTGTAGTCTTCTAGATTTGAAACAGAAACCAGAGTAGAAATGACAACTTGGAATAAAGAGCAAACCTTGAGTTCAAAGTACACGAAGAAATATAAATCTACTACACTGTGATGCAAATCAGCTTTTTAGAACAAATTTTGATTAGATAATTTCTTATATTCCTGAAAACATTATTACTTCCTGTGATGCTTAATGTTGGTTGTTAACTTGCCAGAATCTATAAATAACAAGAAGATACCTATAGGCATATCTTTGATGAATTATGTAGACAATCATCCTCAGAGCAAGACTATAAGGCAATTCCTTAATTAGATTTGCTCAAGTAGGAGGATTCCCCTAGGAGTACCAGGTAGGCAAAGTTCAATATATGAAAAATGAATAAAATTTTTAAAAAATGTGGGAGAACTCATGCTGTGGCTTGGGTTCCCTCTGAATGTAAAAGAGAAAAGGCGAAAGCTATTTCCCCAGCTCCTATTACCCTTAATTACCTAACATGTGGAACTGCTATCTCTAATTAAAACTGCAACTGACCCTTCTCTTCCATAAGTTGTTTGTTCATACTGATTTATCACAGTAGCTAAAAAAGTAACTAACCTTTCCAAGGATGACATTAAAATATTGAAAATCTATAGTAAATCTGAACCTGCATTAATACACAATTTAGTTTTATACATTTAGATAAGGAAGTTATATGTGTTTTCAACATGTGACCTGAAATTAATTATCTTAAAAGCTTTTATTAGTAAAGTAAACATCACCTATAATACAGCAAATTAAACCTTCTATGGACTTTTGTTCCCTTGCTGAAGGAGACATTTCCTGTCAATTGCCGTAAGATGGATCTTTCTCTTACATTTCTAAATCTTCATGTAGAATGAACCTTCATACAGGCTACCCAAAATCATTCTTTATATCAGGTATTTACATTATAAATTCTAACAGTAGAAAGTTTGCTGTTATAAAATAGCAACAAAAATACCTTTACTATTTGGGATCAATATAACATAAAGAAATATATTAAAAAATCACAACACTGTGAAGGTTCATATCCACAAATGGATCATCATTACTCTGCTATTTTACCTGATGTGAATATACAAATGTACATATACAGAAACTGTGCGTTTTGACTTCATATAACTTTTGCTTAGTAAACTCTTTTAGATTAATTAATTGGAGGTTTTCATTGTATTTGGTAAATGATGGTTATATGTATTTATACTTATTTTTATTCATTTATTTACCATATATAATGAAAAGTTCTTTGATATGATGCCAGAGTGGTCAGTAAATTTTAAAACACCTTCATCCTTATACTCTGTTACCAATGTTTGTGTCATTCAAGATTCTTTAGGAAAATAAAATTGATAGGAGGAATGCATATATAAGTATTATGCATATATTAGAAATGTATCTCTTGGGAATTCATATATGAGTGTTTATGGACAACTGATCCTCCCACGTGTTTGTAACTTGAGACTTCTTTTCTACAGAGATCTCTTATGAAAACCAGCTAACACCTCCTTCTATATTATACCTAATTAATATTATGAAATTCTAATTGTGGAGAATAGGTGTATCCCACCTGATTCCAACATTATTGTATGTTTGTGTCTGTGTCTATCCTAAATCAATTATTAATTTAAAAGACTGCCAAAACCTTAACCACTGTAGACACTTCTACTAGTATCCTACCATCTATTAGGATGGCATCAGTCTTCATCGATGGACTGTCTACCTTTGGTAACAATAAAATCATGAATGCAGTAAAATGAAATGAGCAAGAATTTAGAACTAACCTTGTTTAGTCAGGTATCAGTATCCTGGAAAGGACAGTTTAAAAGAACATGGTGAGCATCTGGATCCAAATTCAAATTCTAGATTCTATTACCACAGTGCTGTGCTAGAAAATATTATTTATATAGTTTCACAATATGTTTATCATTTTTTTCTCCTAATGATTACCATTTGAAGCTATGTCTTGATTGTGACAAAGGAATAATGTTGGTTATGACATGGTCCCCTGAAACTCAGCTGTCAGTAGGGCATGGCCATTACTGAATGATTGGACAGTAATTTGAAACTGGACTCCAAGATTTAGAACTTTCCTGGTATCAAAACTCTGACGTGCTGTCTTTAACAGTGGGTGCTCTGTGTGCACAGCATAGAGTAGGAAAGCTGGATTTTTTTCTCCATCTTTATTAAATTGGGTATTTCTTATTTACATTTCAATTTTTATTACCTTTCCTGGTTTCCAGGCAAACATCCCCCTAACCCCTCCTATTCCCCTTCTATATGGGTGTTCCCCTCTCCATCCTCCTCCTATTACCTCCCTCCCCCCACTAATCCCGTTCACTGGGGGTTCAGTCTTGGCAGGACCAAGGGCTTCCCCTTCCACTGGTGCCCTTACTAGGGTATTCATTGCTACCTATGCAGTTGGAGACCAGGGTCAGTCCATGTATAGTCTTTGGGTAGTGGCTTAGTCCCTGGAAGCTCTGGTTGATTGGCATTGTAGTTCATGTGGGGTCTCGAGACCCTTCAAGCTCTTCCAGTCCTTTCTCTGATTCCTTCAACGGGGGTCCTGTTCTCAGTTCAGTGGTTTGTTGCTGGCATTCGCCTATGTATTTCTGTATTCTGACTGTGTCTCTCAGGATAGATCTACATCTGGTTCCTGTCAGCCTGCATTTCTTGGCTTCATCCATCTTATCTAGTTTGGTGGCTGTATATGTATGGGTCACATGTGGGGAAGGCTCTGAATGGACCTTCCTTCAGCCTCTGTTCTAAACTTTGCCTCCCTATTCCCTCCCAGGGGTATTCTTGTTCCCTTTTAAAGAAGGAATGAAGCATTCTCATTTGATCATCCTTCTTGAGTTTCATGTGTTCTGTGCATCTAGGGTAATTCAACATTTGGGCTAATATCCACTTATCAATGAATGCATACCATGTGTATTTTTCTGTGATTGGGTTACTTCACTCAGGATGATATTTTCCAGTTCCATCCATTTGCCTATGAATTTCATAAAGTCATTGTTTTTGATGGTGGAGTAGTATTACATTGTGTATATGTACCACATTTTCTGGATCCATTCCTCTGTTGAAGGGCTTCTAGTTTTTTTCCAGCTTCTGGGTATTATAAATAAGGCTGCTATGAACATAGTGGAGCATGTGTCTTTGTTACTTGTTGGAGCATCTTTGGGTATATGCCCAAGAGAGGTATAGCTGGGTCCTCAGGTAGTGCAATGTCTAATTTTCTGAGGGACCTCCAGGATGATTTCCAGAATGATTGTACCAGTTTGCAATCCCACCAACAATGGAGGAGTGTTCCTCTTTCTCCACTTTCTCGCCAGCATGTGCTGTCACTGGAGTTTTTGATTTTAGAGGCTGGATTTCTGATCTTGAACTCTGTCTTGCTTGTCATCAGTAAAGCAAATATCATCTCTTCTGTGAGTAACTCTAATTTGGTGTATTTAGATTCTGTGTTTTAAAAATGTTTCAGTAACACTTTTATTTGACAGCAACATGAATTTTATTGAGAAAGTATTGCAACACTCATGAAGAGGAATATTCAGAAATATGTTTGTGTGAAATAAAACATTTCTATGTCTTTGAATATACCCTTGGTTTTGTTGATTTTGATGATTTTTTCTAAAGTATGTTTGCGTCTATACTCCAATAATTTTTTTCTACTGCACTCATTGCATATCAAGTCCATGTTTATGTGACGGTATTGCAGAGACAATCATTTGCAATGAAAGCTCAGGCTTAAAACACTTAATTATTTCAAATCTCATATATTTCTGTGAATATTGTAAAAATATTATTACTCAAAGTGTCTTAGTGTTTTAATGCTGTGAACAGATACCATAACTTACTTACTTACTTTCTTTCTTCCTTTCTTTCTTTCTTTCTCTCTTTCTTTCTTTCTTTTTTTTTTTTTTTGGCATGGTTGCATGTGACATTAAAGCTAGGTCTTGGGAGCCATAGGCAGATGACTGAATTCCAAGCCTCACAAGGATATATACTAAGATTCTATCTCTATACATACATACACAGAAATAAATTAATTTTCCTTAATGAAAATTAAATATTCAGGATTAAAACAGCAACAATATTTAAATCTATGTGGACACACTTCTTCTAAAAAGGTCACAACTCATAATACTGCCAATCCCTGGGCCAAGCATATTCAAACCACCACACATAGAAATTATGGTCATATAAAATACTTCCCTGGGTTTAAAGTTAAAACATAGACTAAGACCAATAACCCAAAGTTCTTCCATAGTAAACCTTTTATCCTATATGATGAGAAATAAAATGATGTTTCCAATCTCTTGAACAAATTGTACTCATTTAAACTAATACATATTCAATGAAGCTTCACAATTAGCAAAAACCTTAACTCATACTGCATTTAACAGATTATTTAAATGAAAGACACCAAGAAAATAATCAATCATCTCTTTTATTGCTGATTCAGTTCCTCCCAATTCATACATTCTAAACATATTTTTTCTCATAGACTCTGTAGAGAACATTCAGCCCTAACACATAGAGAACTTGGGGTCGTATGCTCCTCATAAATATTAGTGATTTCTCCTCATTTCCTGTCAGGAGGATGTTTTGCTATGTTCTCATAAATACTTATTCCCAAAAGTAAGTTTGGACCAAATTTGACATCTGGCCTATAATATCAACCCTATGATTATAATCTTCTTTGCTCCTTGCTCCACACCAAGAATATTTCTATAATCATAGGAATATATATATATATATATATATATGTTATTTTATTTCTTCTATTTCTCTTATAGGGTACTACTTTTCTCTGTCCAAAGGAGAACCAATTTTTACTGGAATTTTTTATTTACATGGCAAATGATATTCCCATTCAATGAACTAAACAACCACCCATTCCCGCCTCCCTTCCCTGATATTCCCTTACACTGGGGGGGTGGGGGGTCCAGCCTTGGCAGGACCAAGGGCTTCTCTTCCCACTGGTGCCCAACAAAGACTTCCCCTGCTACATATACTGCTGGAGCCATGGGTCTGTCCCTGTGCACTCTTTGGATGGTAGTTTACTCCCTGGGAGGTCTCTTTGGTATTGCTGTTCTTACAGGGTTGCAAAACCTTTACCCTACTTTAATCATTTCTCTAACTCCTCCAAGGGTGACCCAGTTATCAGTTCAATGGTTGGATGCAAGAAATTGCCTCTCTATTTGTCATGCTCTAGCTGAGCCTCTCTGTAGACAGCTATGTCAGGCTCCTGTCAGCCTGCCCTTCTTGGCTTCATCATTATTGTATGGATGTGGTGGCTGTACATATAGGAGCTGCATCCCCAGGTGGGCCAGAATCCAAATA
Organism: Rattus norvegicus; assembly: GCF_021556685.1. Classification (NCBI taxonomy): domain Eukaryota; kingdom Metazoa; phylum Chordata; class Mammalia; order Rodentia; family Muridae; genus Rattus; species Rattus norvegicus. The sequence goes on along the minus strand of NC_141537.1, from coordinate 98,685,313 downwards.
ATCATTTCTTCAGTCTCTGCTCCAAACTCTGCTCCATCCCTCCTCCTATGAATATTTTCATTCCCAATTCAAGAAAAATTGAAGAAGCTGCACTTTGGTTGTCTTTCTCATTGTGCTTCATGTAATTGGTTGGTTATAACTTGGGTAATTCGAGGTTTTGGGCTAATATCCACTTATCAGAGAGTAGATACCATGTGTGAATTTTTGTAATGGCATTACCTCACTCAGGATAACATTTTCTAGTACCACCCACTTGTCTATGAATTTCAAGAAGTCATTGTTTTTGATACCTGAGTAGTATATTATTCTGTAGATGTATCACATTTTCTGTATCCATACCTCTGCTGAAGGACATCTGGGTCCTTTCAGCTTCTTGCTAATATAAATAAGACTGTGTCTTTGATATATGTTTGAGCATCATTTGGGTATATGCCCAGGAGTGGTATAACTCTGTGCTCAGGTAGTACTATATCCAGTTTTCTGATGAACTGCCAGATTGGTTTCCAGATTGGTTGTCCCAGCTTGAAATCTCATCAAAAATGAAGGAGTGTTCCTCCTTCTCCACATCCTTGCCACCATCTATTGCCAACTGAGTTCTTGATCTTAGCCATTCTGACTTGTATGAAGTGCAATCTCAGGGTAGTTTTGATTTGCATTTCTCTGAGGACTAAGGAGGTTGAACATTTCATTAGGTACTTCTCAGCCATTTGATATCCTTCATGTGAGAGTTCTTTGTTTAGCTCTGTACCCCATTTTTTAATATGGTTATTTGATTCTCTGGAGTCTACGTTCTTGAGTTCAATGTATATATTGAATATCAACCCTTTATGAGATGTAAGACTGATAAAAATCTTTTTCCCATCTACAGGTTCCTGTTTTGTCCTAATGACAGTGTCCTTTGTCTTTCAGAAGCTTTGCAATTTTATGAGGTCCTTTTGTAGATTCTTGATCTTAGAGCATACACCACTGGTATTCTGTTTAGGAAATTCTCCCAAGTGCCCATGTGTTCAGGGTTCTTCCTAACTTTTTCTTCTATTAGTTTGAGTGTATCTAGCTTTAAGTGGAATTCCTTAATTCACTTGGACTTGTTATTGTACAGGGCGATAAGAAGCAATTGATTTTGCATTCTTCTACCTCCTGACTTCCAGCTAAACCAGTACCATTTGTTGAAAATGCCATCTTTCTTCCACTGTGTTTTTTTTTTTTTCTGGAGCTGAGGACCGAACCCAGGGCAGCCTTTTGCTTGCTAGGCAAGCGCTCTACCACTGAGCTAAATCCTCAACCCCTCACTGTGTGGTTTTAGCTCCTTTTTCAAAGGTCAAGTGAGCATAGGTGTGTGGGTTCATTTCTGGGTCTTGAATTCTATTCCATTGATCTATCTGCCTGTCTCTGTATCAATACCATACAGTTTTTTTATAAGTATTGCTCTGGAATACAACTTGAGGATAGGGATGGTGATTCCCCCAGAAGTTCTTTTATTGTTGAAGATAGTTTTTACTATCCTGGGTTTTTTGTTATTCCAGATGAATATTCAAATTGCTCTTTCTGACTATGAAAAATTGAGCTGGAATTCTGATGGAGATTGCACTGATTCTGTAGATTGCTTTGGCAAAATCGACATTTTAACTATATTAATCCTGCCAATCACTGAACACTGGAAATTATTCCATCTTCTGAGATCTTTGAATTCTTTCTTCAGAGACTTGAACATCTGGTCATACAGATCTTTCATTTGCTTGGACAGAGTCACCCCAAGGTATTTTATGTTTTTTGTAACCATAGTGATGGGTGTCATTTCCCTAATTTCTTTCTCAACATTTAATCCTTTGAGTAAAGGAGGGCTACTGATTTGTTTGAGTTAACTTAAACCTGGCCACTTTGCTGAAGTTGTTTCTCAGGCTTAATAGTTCTCCAGTGGAAGTTTTGAGAACACTTAAGTATATATATCTTATCATCTGCAAATTGTGAAATGTTGACTTCTTCCTTTCCAAATTGAACCCCTTTAAACTCATTTTGTTGTCTGATGACTCTGAAAGTTCAAATACTATACTGAATAAGTACGAGAGAGTGGGCAGCCTTGTCTAGTCCCTGGTTTTAGTGGAATTCCTTCAAGTTCTTTCTGTGTGGTTTGATGTTGGTTAATGGTTTCCTGTATATGGTTTTTACTATCTTTAAGTATGGGCCTTGAATTCCTGATCTTTCCAAGATTTTTAATGTAAAGAGGTATTGAAATTTATAAAACGATTTCTTATTATCCAATTAGATGATCATGTAGTATTTTTCTTTGATTTGTCTACATAGTAGTTTATGTTGGTGGATTTCCATCTATTGAACCATCCCTGAATCTCTGGTATAAAGCCTACTTGACCATGATGAATTATCATTTCTATATGTTCTTGGAATTGGTTTGTGAGGATATTATTATATTTGTGTTAATATTCATAAGGAAAATTGGTCTGCAAGCATAATTGTGGCCTCATAGAAGTAATTTGGTAGAGCTCCTTCTGTTTCTATTTTGTGGAATAGTTTGGACATTAATGGTATTAGGTTTTCAGAGTAATGCACTAAAACCATTTTGTCCTGGGCTTTTTTCGGTTGGGAAATTTTTAGTAAATGCTTCTATTTCTTTAGAAATTATTGGACTGAGTAGATGATTTATCTGATCCTGAGTTAATTTTGGTACCAGGTATCTGTGTAGACAATTGTGCATTATATCCAGATTTCCCAGTTTTGTTAAATATAAGCTTTTGTAGTAGGATCTGATGATCTTCGGAATTCCCTCAGATTCTGTTGTTATATCTCACATTTCATTTCTAATTTTGTTAATTTGGATACATTCTCTGTGCCCTCTGGTTAGGCTTGCTAAGAGTTTATCTACCTTGTTGAATTCTCCAAAGAGCAAACACCTGGTTTTCTTGACTCTTTATATACTTTTTGTTTCTTATTTTGTTTCTTATGAGTTTGATTATTTCATTCTGCCTACTCCTCATGGGTACATTTCTTTCTTTTTGTTTTAGAGAGTTTAGGTGTGCTGTCAAGCTGCTAGTGTATGCTCTCTCCAGTTTCATTTTGGAGGCACTCAGAGCTATGACTTTTCCTCTTACCAGTGCTTTCATTGTGTCCCATAAATTTTGGTGTGAAGTGTTTTCATTTTCATTACATTTTAAAGAGTCATTAATTTCTTTCTTCCTTAACCAAGTTATCACTGAGTAGAGCACTGTTCAACTTCCATGGGTATGTGGGCTTTCTTTCCTTTATTTTTGTTTTTGAAGACCAGACTTAGTCTGTGGTGATCTGATAGGACACAAGTCAGTCTTCTTGGATCTGTTGAGGCCTGTTTTATCACCGATTGTATGGTCAGTTTTGGAGAAGATACCATGAGGTTCTGAGAAGAAGGCATATTCCTTTGTTTTGGGATGAAATGTTCTATATCGGTTAAATTCATTTGGTTCATATCTTCTGATATTTTCTATATGTCTATGTTTAGTTTCTGTTTCCATGATCCCTCCATTGATGAGAGTGGGGTGTTGAAATCTCCTATTATTATTGTGTGAGTTGCAATGTGTGCTCTGAGTTTTAGTAAGGTTTCTATTATGCATATAGGTGTTTTTACATTTGGAGCATAGATATTCAGAATTGAGAATTCATCTTGGTGGGGTTTTCCTTTGATGAAAATGAAGTATGCTTCCTTATTTTTTCTGATAACTTTTGGAGGAAAGTCAATTTTATTTGATATAAGAATGGCTACTCCAGCTTGTTTCTTGGGACCTTTTGCATAGAAAATTGTTTTCTAGCCTTTTACTCTGAGGTAGTGACTGTATTTATCACTGTGTTATGTTTGCTGTATGCAGCTAAATGCTGAGTCCTCTTACATATCCAATCTGTTATTCTGTCTTTTTATTGTGCAATTGAGTCCATTGATGTTAAAAGATATTAATGAATAATGATTGTTGTTTCCTGTTATTTTTGCTGTTAGAAGTGGAAATATGTTTGTGTTGCTGTCTTCTTTTGGATTTGATGGAAGAAAATTACTTTATTTTTTCTAGAGTGTATTTCCCTTATTGTTTTGGAATTTTTCATCTACTATCCTTTGTAGGGCTGGATTTGTGAAAAGATATTGTATAAGTTTCGTTTTGTCATAGAATATCTTGGTTTCTCCGTTTATGGTAATTGATAATTTTGCTTGTATTTGTTTTCTTTTATGGTCTATACGACATCTGCCCAGAGTCTTCTGACTTTCATCGTCTCCGGTGAGAAGTCTGTTATAATGCTGATATGTCTGTCTTTATATGTTACTTGACCTTTTTCACTTCTGGCATTCAATATCCCTTTTTTGTTTTGTGAATTTGGTGTTTTGACTATTTTGTAATGGGAGGAATTTCTTTTCTGGTCCAATCTATTTTGAGTTCTGTACACTTCTTATATGTTCATGGACATATCTTACTTTAGGTTAGAGAAATTTTCTTCTGTAATTTTGTTGAAGATATTTACTGACCCTTTAAGTTGGGAATCTTCATTCTCTTTAGTACCTATTATCCTTTGTTTTTATCTTCTCATTGTATCCTGGATTTTCTGGATGTTTTGGATTAGAATCTTTTTGTCTTTTCCATTTTCTTTGTTGCTTGTGTCAATGTTTTCTATGGTATCTCTTTCACCTGAGATTCTCTTTTCTCTCTTGCAGGCTTTTGGTGATGCTTGCGTTTGTGACTCCTTTTCTGGGGTTTCCATTTCCAGTGTAGCCTCCCTTTTTGATTCCTTTATTGTTTCTATTTCCATTTTTAAATTCTGAATGGTTTTGTTCAATTCCTTCTCCTGTTTGATTGTGTTTTCCTATAATTCTTTAAGAGAATTTTGTGTTTCCACTTTAGAGGCTTCTACTTGTTTACCTGTATTGTCCTGCATTTCTTTAAGGAAGTTATTTATGTCCTTCTTAAAGTCCTCAACATCATCAAAAATGTGATTTTTAAATCCAAATCTTGCTTTTCTGGGGTCTTAGGATATCCAGTATTTGCTTTTGTGTGTGAACTAGGCTCTGATGGTGCCAAGTAGTCTTGGTTTCTGTTGCTTGGTTCCTGAGCTCATCACTCACCATCTGGTTGTCTCTGGTGTTAGCTTGTCTTACTGTCCGACAGTAGCTTGACCCTGCTGTAAGCCTGTGTGTCAACATTCATGGAGATTGGCTTTCTTCCAGCAGGACTTGGGTTCAGAGAGCTCTGTCACAAAGTCAGCTCTGGGCTCAAGCAGAAACCAGAAGGATCCCGTTCCAAACTGATCCTTTGTTCCTGTGTTCATAGGTATCCAGGTGGGTTCCTATTGGGCCAGGATTATGAGAAGTGGTAGTCTCTTCTGAGCTTTCATGATGGTCCACACTTCTGAAGTCCAGTTCTCCACCATGGGATTTTGATATAGAGAGCTATGGGAGTGGAGCAGCTTCAGGTGCAGGCAGAAACCCAGAGGATCTTTTCTAAGAATGTTCCTCAATTCTTGTGTCCTGATGGTTCCAGGCAGGTCCCTTGGAGCAGAAATGGTGGCTGTACCTCTGCTCTCAGGTGTGACGTTGCTCCTGGTGACTGGCTTTCAAATCTGAGCACAGGCAGAGACTCAAATTTTCCTTTACCCGAGTGATCCTCGGTTCCTGTATCCACAGGTCTTGAGGTGGATTCCTCTTGTTCTAGGAGTAGGAGCAATAGTGCTAAAAACTGCATGGTATTAGTACAGAGACAGACACATTAATCCCCCAGTCTCTGTTCCATACCCCATCCCTATATTTCTTGTAGATGAGATAAATTTTGTGTTAAAAGTTTTATAAGTGGGTTTGTGTCCCTATCTCTTACTCAGGTTCCTACATGACTACAAAAGTTGGCCTCTTCAAGTTCTATGTTGCTAATTCTGTGATTCCCAGCTGAGGATAGCCCCATTAACTCTTGAGCACCATCCTTATCCTATATCTCTGTCTCATCATAATGATTACCCTTACATTCTCATCCCTGACTGTGGCAGATATCCATTCATTCCCATTGCCGTCTGGCCATGCATCCTGTCCCACCCACATCTGATCTTGAAATACCCCATTCCCTTCCCATCACCTCTCCCACACAGTTACTTCTATCCTTCTTTTCTCTTATACCTATTTTATACTCCCTTTCTAAGTGAGATTCAAGTATTCACTCCTGTTCCTTCCTTCTTGTTTAGCTTCTTTGGGTCTGTAGAGTGTAGCATGGGTATGCTGTATTTTATGACTAATATTAACTTATAAATAAACAGAGGAAACAAAATGCTCACAACAAGCAGAAAATACTAGCATAAGTATGTTCCTACCAATCTGTAACTGTGTATGTAATTGAAATAAAACATGGAGTCAATACAGCTAAATTAACTGGATGGAAATAAAAGAACCATTTGTATGTCATAAAAGAAACATTTCATCAGTTATGAAAGTTACAGAGTCATTGGAAACATTACACAAAAAGCAAACATACACACACACACACACACACACACATATGATAGAATATTCATGAATCTAAGTCAAAACCATAACACATGGCAAATGACAAAATTATATAATAATGAAGACAATTTAACAAAGGAATATATCTTGCCTTCCTGTCTGCTTTACTGGATAATAAGTGAAAAAGCACTCAAGGCCTACTGAATCCAAATGGATTTTAACTGAGCTATTTTCTTATTCTTTTCTGGTTTCTGAGAGAGCACCTGTTTGCTATTGTCCTGAGGCAGGTGCAAAATTATTTTAATTGTGGCAATGAGGTAAAAAATGAATGACCAGTTATCTGTAGCCAGGCTGCACTTGCCCTCACATGGAACCAATAATCTGGAGTTCCTCAGCACCTCTCTCTCACACATAAATAACATATTTGACAGGTGGGATGCCTTCAAGCAAGGGCATTTTTGTTAGAGTCTGCATCACTGTGGGAGGAGTATGTGTACCTTGGAAGTAGCAATAAACTCCCAAATCCTCAGCCTTTAATCTGCTGATCTTGAGTGTGAAATTTGACCTTGACCCACGGCCATTGAACCTGTCTGGGACCCCAGAAAATAGATTGGAAATCTCATAGATGAGGAGCTGTGGAGACTGGCCTGGCTTCTTCAGGTACCATTTTAAATAGGTGTTTCCATTACTGTGTACAAGGCTCTGACTAGACCTGCAAGATATAGAAGCTTGGTCTCCAAGTCTGACAGGCAGGAAGACTGAAGTTTGTGTAAACAGAATATCACTCCTGGAAGCTAAAATAATGGGAGAGAAGTACAAAGTCATGCACACTTCATGAACAACCTGGTGATTTTTTATTTATTTTTAGATACATTTTTTATATCCTAAATTCCCTTCTTACCAAGAATTGAAATGCATGCCTCAAGGTGCTTCTAGGCATAACTGATGATCCCATCCATCCATGTCATAATCTCCATTAAAGCACATGTCTCTATCTGGAACTTCCCTCTAACAAGTATACACCCCTGCCACCAATCCTGGAGGAAACGACCCTTCTTCTCACAAGGTTGTATAGCATATGTAGTGAGCAGTGGCACCCATATCTCATGCTCCCTACCCATTCTCCTCTTTCACTTCCCTTTGTCCCCACCAGGTATTCAGAACAACAGCAACAACAACTTAACAGGCAACATCATTTTGAGGTGGGAGCTTGCGGAGGCAGCCTGAGAAGACTGATCAGTCACTGAAACAAGACACCTGAGCTTTTATCTCAGACTAGGAAGGCAGGCCTTCCCTGGAGAGTAATATGCAAAGGCCCCTAGTAGTGTTACAATATAGAAGGAACAGTAATGCAGTCTTTGTATAATTGTAGAAATGATATGAAGCCTCTTCTATGTTGTAGAGGTCATGAGTGCTCACAGATAAACACTGGAAAAATCAGAAATGTTACTCACACAGGGCTGTCTATTAGGTAGAAGAAATGTATATTTCTTTTTCTCCCAAAAGGCTGAGAGTGCATTTTGTTAATAACCTAATAACATTTGCTATCAGTAGGTTAAAGGCTCATCCAGATTGCCAAGAACGTTTATCCTAGACTCTTCCTTTGTAAACCTTTGTTTTTATCTTTTTTTCTCAGTCAACTGAAACAATCCTTATGGGAGATATCATATGTACTTTGCAAAATTGTTAAAATATACTCATGCTTTAGGCTTTACCATGCATATGGAATTAAGATAATTGTTACCAGATATTTTCTCAAAGTTGTATTGTATTTAAGTATGTCTAAAATAAACTGCTTCAGTGTCAGACTCTATACATTTGACCAGGTGTCAGATTTTACACATTTGAAACAAAACCAGGTAACTTCTACATTCTTTTTTATTATGATGATGATGAACTATCTTACAACTGCTCCTCATCTCTCTGCCTCTCCTCCACTTGCAAGAGAATGTCCTCATCCACCCACACCCACCCCACCTAAGCCCTGTCTCTTTAAGGTTAGGTGCTTCTTCTTTCACTGAACCACACCAGGCAGTTCTCTCCCGTATATGTGTCAGGAGCATTATATCAGCTAGTGAATGGTGCATGGTCGGTGGCTCAGTGTCTGAGAAATCTCGGAGATCAAGATTAGTTGGTCTTGTTATGGGGACTCCCTTTTCCTCAGCTTCTTCTACCCTTTCCCTAATTGAACAACAGGGCTTCCCAGCTTCTGCACATTGGATCGGTGTACGTATCTGCAAATCCATCCATTTGACAGCAAATCTCATGGTGTCCTCATGCTTAAAATCAGAATAGTATTCCATTTTATAAATGAACCACATTTTCTATATCCTTCTATTGTGGGATATTTGGGTTTTTCTAGTTTCAGTCTATCACAAATAAGGCTGCTATGCACATAATGGTACATGTACCCATGTGGCATCAGGTGAGGCATCTATTGAGTATATGACAAAGAATGCTAAAGCTAGGTATTTAGGTAGATCTGTTTCTAATTTTCTGAGGAACCCTCAGATTGATTTCCAGATGGGTGCATGAGTTTGCAATCCCAACAGCAATGGTGGAGTTGTCCTCTTTCATCAAATTCTAGCCAACTTGTGCTGTAACCTGAGATTTTTATGTTAGCCAACCTCATTGGTATAAGGAGGATTCTCAGGGTCTTTTGATTTGGAATTCCCTTATCACTTAGGACTTGAGCATTTCTTTACAAGTTTCTTCCAATTTGTGATTCCTCTGTTGTTAATACTCTGGTTTTTTTTCTTTGTTGTTGTTGTTGTTGTTGTTTTTGTTTTGTTTTGTTTTTATTGCGTTGTTGTTTTTTGGAGGTTAACTTCTTGAGTTCTGTCACATAATGAAAACAGTGCTAAGAAGAAAATTCATATCACTAAATGCCCTGGTAAACACATTGAAGAGATCCTACACTAGCAAACTAACAGCACACCTGAAAGATATGGAAAATAAAGAAACAAATACAATGAAGAGGAATAGAAGTCAGGGCTGAAATCAACAAAATAGGAACAAAGAGAACAATTCAAATAATAAAGAATACTAGGAGAAGGTTCTTGAAAATCTACAAGAGAAATAACCCTCTAGCCAAACTAACTGTAGGGCCATGAGACAGTAGGCAAATTGACAAAGTCAGAAATGAAAAGGGAGATATAACAGAAACTGAGGAAATTTAAAAATATTATCAGATCCTTCTACAAATTCTCTATTCAAGAAAATTAGAAAATCTAGATCAAATGGATGATTTTTTATACATATATCAAATACCATACTTAAATCATGAGCAGGTAAACTAAGCAGGCTGATATCCCATAAGCAAATAAAAGCATTCATTCAAAAGCTCCCAACCAAAAATGGCCCAGGACCAGAAACATGGCTTTAGTGAATAATTCTACCAGAATGTCAAAGAAGGTGTAATACCAATGCTCCTCAGACTATTCCATAAAATAGAAGCAGAAGGAACATGACCTAATACACTTCATGAAGCCACAATTACCCTGGTACCTAAACCATATAAGGACATAATAAAAATGGGAACATTAGACCAATTTTTCTTATGAATATTAATGCAAAAATACTCAATAAAATCCTGGCAATCCAAATCCAAGAATACATGAAAACTATCATTTACAATGATCTTCAATTAGCAGAATTAACATAGTAAAACTGGCCATTCCAGCCCAATCAATCCACAGATTCAATGCAATCCCCATGAAAATCCCAACAAATTTCTACACAGACAAAGAAAGAGCAATTCACAATGTCACATTAAGAAACAAAATACCCAGCATAAGGAAAACAATTCTTAACAATAAAAGAACTCCTGAGGGTACCACCATCCCTGACCTCAAGCTATAGTACAGAGCAATAGTGATTAAAAACTTCGTGGTCTTGGTACAAAGATGGGCAGATTGATAATGGAATAGAACTGAAGGCCCAGAAGTCATCCACACACTTAAGGACTCTTGCTCTTTGACAAAGAAACTAAAAATATACAGTGGAAAATAGAAAGCATCTTCAATAAAGGGTGCTGTTCTAGTTTGCTGTCTGTACATAGAAAAATGAATAAAGATCCATATTTGTCACCTTGCACAAGCTCAAACTCAAGTAGATTAAGAACCTCAACAGAAAACCAAATATACTGGATCTAATGGAAGAAAAAGTGGGAAAGAACCTCAAATTCATTTGCACAGGTGTAAATTTCCTAAACAGAACTCTAATGACTCAGGCTCTAAGACCAAGAATTGACAAATGGGATCTCATGACACTGAAAAGCTTCTATGAGGCAAATGACATAGTCAATAGGAAAATTAGACAACCTACTAATTGAGAATAGTTAAGAAAAATCTTCTTTAAACAGAAATTTAGAGGTTTAAGAAATTTAGGCCTCTTGGCCATAGAATTATAAGTTTATGTGATACAATCAAATCAGTATGGCTTTGATCTAGCAAATCTTTGATAGACGAGCACTTTGTATAGTAATTAGATGTTTGTTCAGATGGGGAGAAGCAAAATATTCAGAGATATTCAGAGCATAAGCTCTACCGCTTTATACACATTGGACTGATAAAGAGAACCAAGACTAGGAAAGACAAAAATCATTTCAATTATTTATTTTAAAGGAGAGATGGGAGAAAGAGAGAGGGAGATGGAGAGGGAGAGGGAGGGGCAAAGAGAGAGAGAGAGAGAGAGAGAGAGAGAGAGAGAGAGAAGAAAATGAATTTGGAAGAAAGTAGAGAATGGTGGTGGATCTGGAAAGGGTATGATCAAAATACATTGTATGCATGTATGATATGCTCAACAAACTAATAAAAATATTTTAAAATGAAAAATAAAAGAACCCAGTTCTTACACCACAGCAATCCCTGGATAACCCTACACACTGGAAAAGCAAGATTTCGATTTAAAATAAAGTCTCAAATATTTATTTAAAGTGGTTGTTCTGTAAGATTCAAAGAAAATGACAAATAGTTTTAATAAAATGTTGTTTGGAAAAAATGCACAGGTCATGATCACACCACCACTGTAGGCCTAATTGCCAAATAAATATTGAGGATCTGTGTTAACTGTTCATCTTCAGAGCTTGGCCTTTTTTCAGTACACAAACTACTCTGCCCTAGGCAGTGATCCTCCACATGCCACTTTGATGTATCATGAAATTGAATGTTTAGGAAATCTCTAATATCAAACCACATACAAATCAGTTGTTCCTCTTATTTACTAAAACCACTTCTTTTTTTTTTTTTTATTAACTTGAGTATTTCTTATATACATTTCAAGTATTATTCCCTTTCCCGGTTTCCGGGCAAACATCCCCCTCCCCCCTCCCCTTCCTTATGGGTGTTCCCCTCCCAACCCTCCCCCCATTGCCGCCCTCCCCCCATAGTCTAGTTCACTGGGGGTTCAGACTTAGCAGGACCCAGGGCTTCCCCTTCCACTGGTGCTCTTACTAGGATATTCATTGCTACCTATGGGGTCAGAGTCCAGGGTCAGTCCATGTATAGTATTTAGGCAGTGGCTTAGTCCCTGGAAGCTCTGGTTGCTTGACATTATTGTACTTTTGGGGTCTCGAGCCCCTTCAAGCTCTTCCAGTTCTTTCTCTGATTCCTTCAACGGGGGACTTATTCTCAGTTCAGTGGTTTGCTGCTGGCATTCGCCTCTCTATTTGCTGTATTCTGGCTGTGTCTCTCAGGAGCGATCTACATCCGGCTCCTGTCGGTCTGCACTTCTTTGCTTCATCCATCTTGTCTAATTGGGTGGCTGTATATGTATGGGCCACATGTGGGGCAGGTTCTGAATGGGTGTTCCTTCAGTCTCTGTTTTAATCTTTGCCTCTCCCTTCCCTGCCAAGGGTATTCTTTTTCCTCATTTAAAGAAGGAGTGAAGCATTCACATTTTGATCATCCGTCTTGAGTTTCGTTTGTTCTAGGGATCTAGGGTAATTCAAGCATTTGGGCTAAAAGCCACTTATCAATGAGTGCATACCATGTATGTCTTTCTGTGATTGGGTTAGCTCACTCAGGATGATATTATCCAGTTCCAACCATTTGCCTACGAATTTCATAAACTCGTTGTTTTTGATAGCTGAGTAATATTCCATTGTGTAGATGTACCACATTTTCTGTATCCATTCCTCTGTTGAAGGGCATCTGGGTTCTTTCCATTTTCTGGCTATTATAAATAAGGCTGCGATGAACATAGTGGAGCACGTGTCTCTTTTATATGTTGAGGCATCTTTTGGGTATATGCCCAAGAGAGGTATAGCTGGATCCTCAGGCAGTTCAATGTCCAATTTTCTGAGGAACCTCCAGACTGACTTCCAGAATGGTTTTACCAGTCTGCAATCCCACCAACAATGGAGGAGTGTTCCTCTTTCTCCACATCCTCGCCAGCATCTGCTGTCACCTGAGTTTTTGATCTTAGCCATTCTCACTGGTGTGAGGTGAAATCTCACGGTTGTTTTGATTTGCATTTCCCTTATGACTAAAGATGTTGAACATTTCTTTAGGTGTTTCTCAGCCATTCGGCATTCCTCAGCTGTGAATTCTTTGTTTAGCTCTGAACCCCATTTTTTAATAGGGTTATTTGTTTCCCTGCGGTCTAACTTCTTGAGTTCTTTGTATATTTTGGATATAAGGCCTCTATCTGTTGTAGGATTGGTAAAGATCTTTTCCCAATCTGTTGGTTGCCGTTTTGTCCTAACCACAGTGTCCTTTGCCTTACAGAAGCTTTGCAGTTTTATGAGATCCCATTTGTCGATTCTTGATCTTAGAGCATAAGCCATTGGTGTTTTGTTCAGGAAATTTTTTCCAGTGCCCATGTGTTCCAGATGCTTCCCTAGTTTTTCTTCTATTAGTTTGAGTGTGTCTGAAAACCACTTCTTTTATGCTGTATAATCAAAGTTGTTTTTTTTTTATTTTATTTTTGCGTGGTGACTTTGAATTAAATTACCTTACACAGTGACTACAGGAAAAGTGAATGCACAATTTTTTATTATATTAATTATTATAATTAATTAGCAAAACTAATTCTGATTATATAAGGTATCTGGCAAAGGGTTTTACTTAAAGTGTTCTCCTTATCATGCTAAACAGTTTGAAATTTCCCATATGTTGTAAAGTGAATACTTTTGCCAAACTCAATCATCTGAAGTTTGTTAAAATCTGAACGACCTACCACCTAATAGTTTATTCTGAGTTCCTTTTCCATGAGAATATTAAATTACATGGCTCAATAAAACTAAAATATGTCCATCTAAAACATATATCTCTTTCAAATTCTGAAAATATTTTGAAAATATCAACTAGAATACCATGCATTCCAGATTCAAATCTGTTAGGTTCCAGAGAATATGTTTTGCCTTCTTATAAACTGGGTCAAATTGGCACAGCAAACCTATGGGTTACTAGGATTACAGCTGTGCTTGAAAAAGAGGAACATTGTAAGTATCCTTTCTCACATTTGTGGAAGTTGGAAAAGGGCTTAGAATACTGTGCATCCTCTTAAAATATTAGATTTTGATGAAATCGTTCTTTGCAATCCATGGTGAACCATCTCAGAAAAACTACCTGCTAGTGATGTTCACACTTTGGTTCATACCACTATTGTTCATATTTGACAAGGGAAGGAAAATAAATTTTGGACTACACCACAGAGTGAAATATTACATATCATTATACAGTCATGCCTTGATTAATTATAGCAATTAATGCAGTCTAGTGTAACAAAAAACAAATTTGACATTGTGAAAATATCACAAAGGAAATATATTTTATCCTAGACTATAAAGCTCTCTCTCCACACAGAGTTTTTCTGTATGACATTGTTCTTAAGCAAGCACCTATACTGCTTTTGGATTCATTAATAACACAGTTGTTTGTCATTACACGTTTAAGCATGTCTAAACAATAAAATCAGTAAAATAACAGTATGAAAGGTAAAATATACTACACACGTAGAGTGTATATGCTGTAAACAGAGTGTAGCATAACAGTTCCTCTGAGGAAATCAGTGTTATGGGAGCCCAAGAGCGAAGGTTATAGCTATCACAGTCACTACAGAGTCTAAATTCCATGTAATGCATCACCTGTCATTAGTGGGGAGTGATGAGCCACCACTAACTCACCAATGTGACCCACAGGCTAAGTGTATGAACAATTGACTCTCACATGGGCACTCGATGGTCTCTCTACTGTGCTCAGCCAAAGTCTTCAAACCCTTTATTTTCCTTGAGTCGGATACAATTTTGTATTACCTTTTGTTTCTTCAAATTCAGTTGAATAAGACACATGTTTCTGTGCTGTCCAAATTTGACATACTTATCTGTTGCATTTTTCCAACTCAGAAACTGGAATCCACACAATAGCCATTTTATTGCAGAATTCTGGAACAGGTACTGGCATAAAATTTTGACACAAGGATTTTGCTTTTGAGAAAAATTTTACTGAAGTGTATCGTGAAATGTAAAAACCAAGACTGGACAGAATTTTCCTCTTTTGATGGATAGGGGAAAGGATAATTTTGTGCTGTAGTTCTTTAATACTAGAGAACGAGGAAAATAAAATAACATAGATGTGACAAGAATGGAGTGGTAAGGAAGTTATAAATTTTTGTTTATGTTTAAAGAAATCTTTATAAAGGAAACATAGTAAGTTTTGGAAGCTAGCATTACTTATAAAATATTATTTAAAGGCAATGGTAAAAAGTCCTAACTATAAATGTGTGGCATCTTCATGTCTTTTTTCAGGTTAGAAGTGACAATTTTATTAATTTCAAATGAGAAGGTATTTTTATAAAGTTTTATTACACATATACAGAAACACTTGTTTATAGGACTTTTGTCAATAACTTGAGGTTGTTAAGATTATGCATGACTTAAAATTGATATGGAAGTTTCAGTATCTGCAGAATAAGAAAAAACATTGTTAAGTTTAGGCAATAAGCTCCTGCACTCATTGTGGAGCACTTCAATGACAATAATCAGTCAATGAAACCTTGAAATCAGCTCTAAAATTCTACACAAAGGAAGTACAATCAGAAATAGTTTCATGAATAAAGCCTATGGCAGACCTATCTTTTACAATTGAAATGGAAAAGCTTTTCTATGGCAAAGCAGTAAAACAGATCACCACATACAGACTAGCCAGAAACTCCTGAGAACTTGCTTTTATATCCCAGACATCAGGATTTTAAGCATGCACAGAATATCTGTTTTAAGTTCTTAATGAAACACAGTGTGTTTTTTAATACTTATTGATTTTTCATTTATTGATTGATTGATTTTATATCCCAATTGCAGATCTGCCTCCTCCCAGTTCATCCCCCATCTGAAGGGCTATCTCTAAATAATCCCTACCTTTTACCTCTACCTCTAAGAAGTTGGAGGTCCCCCTTGGGTGCCAATCCACCCTGGTGCTTCAAGTCACTGCAGGACTAGGCAGAGCCTCTTCCACTGAGACCAAACCAAGCACCCATTTAAGGAGAACAGGACCCACCAGTAGGAAACAATGTCAGGGACAACCCCCTACAGTTATTGCCCACATTAAAAACTAAGCTGCACATATTCTACATATTTGAAGGGGTCTCAGCTTAGCCCATGTATTCTCCTTAAATTGTGCTTCAGTATCTGAGAGCTCCCAACAGTCCAGGTAGCTTAGCTAACTCTAATGGTTTTCCTTTGGAGCCTTTAATACCTACTCCATCCTCAGATTTTTCTCCAACTCTTAAGCAATACTCTATCTACTCTGCCTAATGTTTAACTGTGCTTCTCTGCATCATTTTACTGCAACTGCTGGGTACAGCCTCTCACGGGATCATTATGTTAGGCTATAGTCTGCAGGAATAAAAGAGTATCATTAATAGGGTTGAGTTATTTCTTTCCCATGCATAGCTCTAAAGTCGGACCTAAGATTGATTGGTTATTCCCTCAGTCTGTGCTGTTTTTGTACCTATACTTCTTGTAGGCAGGATAAATTTGTGGTAGAAAGTTTTATAGGTCAGTTGTGGATCTTACCTTTCCACAGGGAGTGGGTGGCCACTTCAGGCTCCATATCCCTCACTACTAGGACTCGCAGCTGTAGTCACCCTCATAGAAACCTTGGAGCCTCCCACCTCCTACTTCTCTATCCTAGAGATGTCCCCTACCTGTCCACTGCTGATTTCCATTCACTCTACTGGCCCTCTATCCCAGGCTCCCCTTACACATGACAGCCCCACCTCCACACCTGTTTCCCGCTCCATTCCCTCTTCCACCAAATTCCCTCCTTCCATCAGACTCTATGAATGTTTTATTTCCCCTACTTAGTAAGATTCTAGCATCCCTTGGGCCCTCCTTGTAATTTACCTTATTTGACTCTGTGAATTATAGTGTGGGCATCATGGACTTTCTTGTTAATATCTACTTATAAGTGAGTATAAAACATGCATGTCCTTGTGGGACTGGGTTACCACACTCAGGATGATACTTTCTAGTTCCATTCATTTGTTCAGCAGATTTAATGATACCCTTGCTTTTAATATCAGAGCAGTATTCTATTGTGTAAATATTCCACATTTCCTATAGCCATTCATCATTTAAAGGACATTTGGATTGTTTCTGGGGTGAGAGACATCTGGTTTGTTTCCAGCTTCTGTTTATTGCAAATAAAACTGCCATAATATAGTTGAGTAGATGTTTTTGTAGTATGGTGGCACATCTTGTGGTTATATGTCCAGAAGTGGTATATAAATGCGGTCTTGATGTAAAACTATCCCAAATTTTCTGAGAAACAAAAAAAATGGATTCTCAGAGTTTAAACTCCCACCAGCAATGTGGGAGTGTTCCTTTGCTCCATTTCCTTACCAGCATATGTTGTCCCTTGAGTTTTTATCTCACCAATTCTGATGGATGTAACACAGAATTAGAGAGTCATTTTGATTTGCATTTTCCTGATGACTAAGAATGTTGAAATTCTTTTCAGCCATTTTCTCTGTTGAGAATTTCCAATTAACTCTGTACTAGATTTTTATGGATGAATTTTTACGGGTGATTGTGAGTTATGACAATCTTGGTGAGGTTGTATATTTATCAGCTATGTTGTTCCTGAGAGGTGCTATTTCTTTGTGGTCACATACCATCACCTCTGGCTTTTATCATATTCCTGCCTAAGTAAGGAAGTTTAAACAACTAAGTGCTCCTGCTGTATTATACAAAATACTTATCAGACTATTAAATCTTTATATAAATTAATACACTAATACTATTAAAATTTATAAAGACGACATATGTGTTTGACAATTGGCACAAAGACTTCATGAGTAATCCTCTCTCCCTAATTCTGACAACCTAAATTTGAACACTGGAATCCATATGAAGCTTGAAATGCCTTTGACAACTTGAGGTTTTAAGGAACTATGAGTGGTCTTCCTCTCCAAATTTAAGATTGGACAGCTTGACGAAAGATTGGAAAATTAATAGGCCAACAACTTTGCGGAAAATATGTGTTTATCCAGTCTTGAACTTGAAAGACAGTTTGAAGGCCTTATTGCATAAAAATAAAAACCTGTCAAGTGTCTCGGTCTTTGTCTCAAGTCAAACGAGACGTGGAATAGACTGGAAGTTTGCTATTTTAACTATCTAGAAATTTGTCAACTTCATTTTCCATTTGTGACTCTTCTTTCCATCTTTCTGCCTACCAGGGATCTAAGTTCTAGGCTCTAACATTTATATAAGTCTGTACGTGTCAATTAAAGTCCTCAAAGGAGACATCATTGTAAACTTGTATCCTTGGACTTGTCTTCCCCTTCTTTTCTTTCATTTGAAATCTCCTTGAACTCTTTTTTGCTCCATGCATCCAAATGGATGAACAAAATCCCTCCTAAGAAAATTATATCTTTAATAAATCAGGAAAGACCTGATCCTGCCTTTGCAGTTGAACCCGAGTAAGAAGTAGAAACTTCATAGCCAGTTTGTCCAAAGCCACTCAGTGCTCTTCAAGACCATCTTCACCTGAATAATGATCTGAAGAGGTAGAGGCACTAGGAAGAGCAGCTGAGACCGTGGCTCACGCTTTTGCTTTTCTGAATGGTTTATGTTTTGATTTGTTCCACTGTGGGTGGGAAACTGTTGTAGTGCCCACAGTAAAAAAAGTAGCAACGTCTTCTGGCTGCAAACTGATAATCCTGAGGGTATAATCTTTTCCAGACCCTCTGCCACTGAACCTTGATGACCCCAAGAGACAAATTAGATGTAGCATAAATCAGATGCTTAGGAAAAATTCCTTTTTTTTTTCCTGATACAAGTTTCATGCATGGCCAAC
Organism: Rattus norvegicus; assembly: GCF_021556685.1. Classification (NCBI taxonomy): domain Eukaryota; kingdom Metazoa; phylum Chordata; class Mammalia; order Rodentia; family Muridae; genus Rattus; species Rattus norvegicus. Next base: position 98,666,563 of record NC_141537.1, on the reverse strand, counting down.
ATTTTGACTGGCTTGACACTTGATGATGACTATATCTCTTATTCTTGATGACAGAAAAAGTTATTTGGCCTCTTTCCCAAATTTTGTTGCTATGGTTAACCCTGTATACCAATCATTGTTCTGAAGGGAAGAAAAATAATAATCATAGATAGACTTAGTTATTGATAAGACATAGATATATATTTGAGTTTTGAAAGAGATAAAAAATATGTAAATAAATAATGTAGGTTCTACAAGGGTACAATCCCTTTGAGAACATCCTTTTTATCTCCTAATGAAAAGCAATTATTAATACCTGGTAAGGGTATGTGACATATAAGAATTCAACAAAGATAAAATACAATAATATAAAGCATAGGACATTATGAATAAGAGGAGTTATGTGTGAATGTATATTATTGACATAAATGGCTATATCAAATACTCCAAAGTATTGGATTCATAAGATATTGCCAAAGCAATTTTCTGATATGGTTCATGCTTAAAAGAAAAAGTCTTGGTGCTCATGTATGAGTATTTATGAACAATTGATCAGTGTGTGAAAAGACTTTCTATTCTGTCACTTTAGAGTACATGTGGAGATCAACTAACTCCTCATATACGGAACCTAGAAAGCATGCTAAGTTTCTGGGCTTCAGTCGGCAGGATATAGGAAAACCCACATAATTCTAGCTTTACTGTCTATTTGTCATCTGTCCGTCTGTCGACATCTGTTCTTTTTTCATTCCCTCTCTGCCCCTATTCAGGAATCCAGGACACATGCTGTGCTGGAACACACATATGAAGACAGAGTATTAGGGGAAAAAAGCTCTGTGGAAGACCTCCTCAGTATATGGTGTAAAGAAAAAAAGATCATAGAATGTGAAGCAGAGAAGGAATGAGGAGAGTATCCCTACATGGTAGGAAACCTTGTTTAAGACATGGTCCCCTGAGAATCAGTTGCCCTTAAGGGCACTTGATGATACTGAAGTCCTTTATTGCATGATGAGACAGAAGCATAATATTAGACATCATGATTGGAACATTAGAATTACCCAAGTCTTTAAGTGCTGACCTCAAACATTGGGTGAATTGTATACAAAGCACAATGTAGGGAAGCCTAACTGATCTGCCTTAGTTCTTTAATTCTGCCTTATGTGTCAGTAATAAATGAAATACCATTTCTTATGCAAAAAGTCTAATTTCAGTTCATATTAATTTCTGTGTTTCAGATAAACTAATGATAGTTCCATTAAAAGCAACACATTTACTATGGAGGTAATATTTTATCATTCATTGAACTGAATACATGCTGAAATACATATGTAATATAAAACATCATACTATTTCAGCTGAATGGACCATGGTTATTACAATTTTTTCTATGATTTTTATCCAAAAAGGCTTGATGTGTGCTCAAATTCGTGTTTCTGAACTCTTTGCATATCAATTTATATTTATGTAAGTGTTGTTGCAGAGGAAACCATTTCCATCTAAAGGCCAGATTAAGGAGGCTTAGTTATTATAAATGTCAAATATTTCAGTGCATATTGTGGGAAACATCATTTTCACACATAAGAAATATGATTACATACAACTTTTTCCTAGATTTGAAGTAATATCCTAGACTAAGAATAGATCGATTTTAACCCAGGATCCGTTCATGGTCATTTTTGTTCAAGCTGTAGTATAAAAAGTGATATGGGGATATTGATAGTCTTGTGACAAAAATATATTCATTTAAATCAGTAAATGTTCAATACTCACTGACAATTAGTACAAACATCAACTTTTATTGTACTGAGTAGATTACTATAAGAAGAAAGAGAACAATTTCAATCCAAGCAGTTCTTTGACTTGCCATGATACCGTTTCTCCCCTTGGTTACACTCTGTCCTTGTCTGTTCTCATTCTGTCAAAGAACTGTAGCCCTGATAATCATAGATCCAGAAGTCCCCTGACCCTTCATTTCTTCAGTGTTCAGTCCCAATGTCCTAACAGATGTGTATATTTTGATATGTTCTGATAAATCTGTTTCCAAACCCAACTGCTTGACTATATTTGAACTTTGTAATGTAATTCAACAATTCCATGTCTATTATCTTGCTTGTTCCACACCATGAACATTTCCATATTCACAGACAATATATCATTTTACTCCTAAATATACCAACACAAATCTATTAGATATAAGCCAGTGGACTCAATATTAGTAACGTCACTTTCCAACAAACCTAATAATATACTTAATCTACAAATCTACCTGGTAGATGGAGAGGATAAATGTGTCAGGCATGCAGTAGCAGTCAGTGCCCCTCTGTTACAAATAAATCCGTAGATAGATATATTTAAAAATATCTAAAGAGGAGCACATTGAAGGCCCAGTGGATCTATGTTTGGACCAACAGACCTGGGAATGTCTTTTTTAGCTTTGAGCCACCTTACAGTCTCACCAGATGCAGCTTCTGGGACCATTTTCTCACCTTTGGTTCCTAACTAGGACCAGCCACTGACTCTTTGGGCACCAACCATGACCTCCCAGAGTCATAAGGACTGCACTAATGTGGAAGCTGCAGTGAACCACTTGGTTAACTTGCATCTGTGGGTCTGGAGTGATGCAGGTAGGGTGTATACTCTTTCTTCCACAAAGTAACCTTTCCAAAAGGTTAAGAAAAAGAGGGCGGGCAACTTGAGCATCTCCTCAAGTTCATTATTTGATAGGTTTTACCTACACAGACCTTCATCTCTCTGATTTCTTGTAAAACCACTTCCTGGATGAAAAAGCAAACCTTTAAAGATGATGGACATCCCCCTCACAAAATTCCATAGGTTTTCAGGCCCACAGCCAATGCACACAGGCATGCCCCAACCATCTCCGAGCAAATATCTCTTAGAGCAACTCACTCTCAAACATGACTTGGAAGCCTCCTCTTCTTCAACTGGCTCTCTTCTCTGCTCTGCACCAGTCAGCCTCAGGACTTCCACAAGAGTAAACCTTTCAAGCCACTTTGAGCTTTCTTTAGCTCCTGCCAAATCTTAGAAAATAATGCTTCTTGAGGCTTAAATATATATATATATATATTTAATAAATATATATATATAATACAAGGGCAGTTAATAACATAAACACAAATATGCACAGTTGTTTTATTAAACTATCAGTAATCATCAATAGAAATATTTTATAGAGCTCTGAATATAAGAGAGCTAAACCCTGAGAGTTACCAAGGCTGTTTGCCATGATTCCTATGAGATTATCTCAATTATACATGCTTCTTTGAATATTTCCATTACGATTTCAACTGGGCTATGTGTTGAGATTTAATATTAAGTAGGAATTTTACCTATTTATGGTGCCTGACTAAATCAGACATGCTGGTACAAACACCACCTCAAAGCAAGAATCTGTCTTCCTATTGCTTCCAAGCATGAGACGGGTGTTCACATAGAAAGTTAAATATCCCATATATTTTAAATTATTTCACTGTATACAAAGATAGAAATAGAATTCAAGTCATTATTTTAGAGGAAAATAGAGATAACATAAACAAAAGAAAGAACAACTTTATTTTAGAGAAAAAAATGTGTGGAATTCATTGCCCTGCATCATCGAAGATGATCAGCATTTGAGTCTCAAGGCCTTGGATTCTCTCATGTGAACATGCTTTGAATTACTTCCTTGGTCTCAAAACATTTCTAGTTTGAAAACAAAAGGAATATGTATAGTCTGTATGACATAGATTTGACATTAATAATTCAGTACTGGACAGTTTACATGTTATATCTGAACTATAAGAAAGATGAATTCTCCTCTATGAAGAATTTTGATGCTCAGGACAGCACTTTGGGAGATGATTTGGATTCAAATAAAAGTGTGAATTTGTAGGAACACCAGCGTCCACAGAATGAGAATGAAGCATCTCCAAATGACTTTCACGGAAGTGTACAGAGAACCTGTGAATGTTCCTGGATGCCTAGTGGATCAATAACCTTAGAACATGGTTCTCTCTAGCTCTATAATGATGATGAACCTTTCCATTAGGGACCCCCTAACTGGAAAGACATGTTTTCTTGGCGCCACCTGCTGGATAGCCTATCAAAAGAACGACAAACAGCTCATTACCTAAGTCCCATAATCTGTGTCCATGTTTCTAATTTCCTATAGTTTTACTTACATCCAGCGTCCACAAGCCATTTCCATGGTTCCTCTTACAACCAATCAATCAGTCACAAACAATCAGTCTTTTAGCCTCCTTAACATTTCTCTAACGTTTGCAGCATTATGTATAAAGTGGACTCTAGAAGACTGAGGGTAGGTCAACCACATCATTAAAAATGTATGTTTTACATTTTCCAACTATCCACAAACTTATGCATACTCAAGAGCTCAAATGTGCTGATGGCTTTTTCTCAGATTTGTACAAACATATATCTGAGAAGAGGGAATTTGAGTCATGGAATTTTCTTCATCAGATTTGTCTATGTTTATGTGTTTGCCAATTTCCTGACTAACGATTGGTGTGAGAGGACTCAGGCCACTGTGGCCAGTGCCACCCCTGGACAGCTGGTCTAGGTTGTAGTTTAATGTCTGTTCTTCAGTTCCTGAGTCCATGTTTCCATGTTTTGTATTTAGTTCCTACGCAGAATTAACTATCCTGAGTAAAACCTTTTCTCTCCAAGTTAATGAACTGGATTTTGTTATCCTCATTAAATGTCAAAGATGTTCCTTGGGCAAATAGAGGAGAACATGAGGACACTTATGAGTGTAGTGATGGATAAGAGAAGAGGCTGAGTGTCCCTTGTATAGTTAATCCAGATCCATTCTTTCCAATGCAGAAACTCGCCCAAAGTTACTCTGCTTGGCAAAGATCAGCTTTGGCACCAAGGGCTGATTGAGTCAGGAAGGCAATGAGAGGTCAATATTGAGAGCAGCTGCCAGGGTAGATCCAGATACCTACAGGGCCTCCAGGGGATAAAGAAGAGAAAGGGGGAAGCCTATTCTTCTTGCCTCTACAATTACAAGCTTATAATGCATGAAGGCCCACTGTACTCGTTTGTCTAATTCAAGTACCTTTCCCATTATATCAGAAAATAGCTATCTTAACTTCTGAGCTTTATATTTTCTATCAATTACCATAACATCCCCAAAATATCTAACTTGTTCTAACATCTTTTAAAAATGCTAGAAATACCACAAAATCATTAAAAAACTCTAGACAGCATTTTCTCAATATATCCATATTCATATTGATCTGAAAGACACTTGCCCAACGGAATGGCCCATCACTTCGTAAGAATTACTCCAAAAGATAGGCAGTGAGGGTCTCTTAGTTTTCACTTACACCAAGTCAAGTAAATGTGGAGTACGGCAGTTACAAATATGAGAAGGCACATAAGAAGCAACAATCAATCCTGTGATAAAGTCTATGGGGTCATACCACTCCACAGCTCAGCTGAACAGGATGATAGGTCTTCTCCAATGAGATCACTTGCCCACTATATCTCTTCCCACATAGGGTCTTCCATCTTCAATTTCAGCCATTGCCAGCCCTCTGTGACTCATTACCCATTTAATATGTTCTTTACGCATGAAGGAGTCACAGTTAAGTTTGGAAACTTGAGTAACCCATTTTCTGGCACCATTTACTTCCTTTAAATATGTATCGGGCACTAAATTTAGGATAGTTTTGATCACAACTATCAGAAAAAAATTTTCCACTTTTTTTTACATCTTTATTAACTTGAGTATTTCTTATTTAAATTTCGAGGGTTATTCTGCTTCTCGGTTTCCAGGCCAACATCCCCCTAACCCCTCACCATCCCCTTCTATATGGGTGTTCCCCTTCCCGTCCTCCCCCCATTACCGCCCTCCCCCCAACAATAACGTTCACTGGGGGTTCAGTCTTAGCAGGACTAAGGGCTTCCCCATCCACTGGTGCCCTTACCAGGCTATTCATTGCTACGTATGCAGTTGGAGTCCGGGATCAGTCCATGTATAGTCTTTGGGTAGTGGCTTAGACACTCGAAGTTTCTGTTTGGTTGGAATTGTTGTTCATATGGGTCTCAAGCACCTTCAAACTCTTTCAGTCCTTTCTAAGATTCCTTCAACGGGGGTCCCGTTCTGAGTTCAGTGGTTTGCTGCTGGCATTCGCCTATGTATTTGCAATATTCTGGGTGTGTCTCTCAGGAGAGATCTACATCCGGTTCCTGTCGGCCTTTACTTCTTTGCTTCATCCATCTTATCTAGTTTGGTAGATGTATATGTATGGGCCACATGTGGGGCAGGCTCTGAATGGGTGTTCCTTCTGCCTCTGTTCTAAACTTTGCCTCCCTATTCCCTGCCATGGGTATTCTTGTTCCCCTTTTGAAGACGGAGTGAAGTATTTGCATTTTGGTCATCCTTCTTGATTTTCATGTGTTCTGTGCATCTAGGCTAATATCCAATTATCAATGAGTGCATACCATGTGTGTTTTTCTGTGATTGGGTTAATTTACTCAGGATGATATTTTCCAGTCCCATCCACTTGCCTATCAATTTAATAAACTCATTGTTTTTGATAGCTGAGTAATATTCGATTATATAGATGTACCACATTTTCTCTATCCATCCCTCTGTTGAAGGGCATCTGGGTTCTTTCCAGTTTCTGGTTATTATAAATAAGGCTGCTATGAACATAGTGGAGCATGTGTCTCTGTTTTATGTTGGGACATCTATTGGGTCTATGCCCAGGAGAGGTATAGCTGGGTCCTCAGATAGTTCAATGTCCAATTTTATGAGGAACTTCCAGACTGATTTCCAGAATGGTTGTACCAGTCTGCAATTCCAGCAACAATGGAGTAGTGTTCCTCTTTCTCCACATCCTTGCCAGCATTTGCTGTCACCTGAGTTTTTGATCTTAGCAATTCTCACTGGTGTGAGATGAAATCTCAGGGATGTTTTGATTTGCATTTCCCTTATGAATAAGATGTTGAACATTTCTTTAGGTGTTTCTAGGCCACTCAGGATTCCTCAGCTGTGAATTCTTTGTTTAGCTCTGAACCCCATTTCTTAATATGGTTATTGGTCTCCCTGCAGTCTACCTTCCTGAGTTCTTTGTATATTTTGGATATAAGCCCCCTATCAGTTGTATGATTGGTAAAGATCTTTCCACAATCTGTTGGTTGTCATTTGGTACTAACAACCGTGTCCTTTGCCTTACAGAAGCTTTGCAGTTTTATGAGCTCCCATTTGTCGATTCTTGATCTTAGAGCATAAGCCACTGGTGTTTTGTTCAGGATATTTTCTCCAGTGCCCATGTGTTCGATATTCTTCCTCACTTTTTCTTCTATTAGGTTGAGTGTATCTGGTTTGATGTGGAAGTCCTTATTCCATTTGGACTTAAGCTTTGTACAGAGTGATAAGCATGGATCAATCTGCATTCTTCTACATGCTGACCTCAAGTTGAAACAGCACCACTTGCTGACAATGCTTTTTTCCATTGAATTGTTTTGGCTCCTTTGTCAAAAATCAAGTGTTTGGGTTCATTTCTGGGTCTTCAATTCTATTCCAGTGCTCTATCGTGCTGTCTCTGTACCAATACCATGCAGTTTTTGTCACTATTGCTCTGTAATACTGCTTGAGTTCAGGGATAGTGATTCCCCAAGAAGTCCTTTGATTGTTGAGGATAGTTTTAGCTGTCCTGGGTTTTTTGTTATTCCAGATGAATTTGCAAATTCTTTTGTCTAACTCTCTGAAGAATTGGATTGGTATTTTGATGGGGATTGCATTGAATCTGTAGATTGCTTTTGGTAAAATGGCCATTTTTACTATATTAATCCTGCCAATCCATGAGCATGGGAGATCTTTCCATTTTCTGAGGTGGTCTTCAATTTCTTTCTTCAGAAGCTTGAAGTTCTTATTGTACATTTCTTTCACTTGCTTGGTTATAGTCACACTGAGGTATTTTATATTATTTGGGACTATTATGAAGGGTGTCATTTCCCTAATTCCTTTCTCAGCTCGTTTCTCTTTTGTGTAGAGGAAGGCTACTGATTTAATTGAGTTAATTTTATACACAGTTAGTGATATTTTAACTTCTTCTTTTCAAATCTGTATCCCTTTTATCTCCTTTTGTTGTCTGATTGCTCTGGCTAGAACTTCAAGAACTATATTGAATAAGTAGGGAGAGAGTGGGCAGACTTGTCTAGTCCCTGATTTTAGTGCCATTGCTTCAAGTATCTCTCAATTTAGGTTAATGTTAGCTTCTGGCTAGCTGTATATGGCTTTTACTATGTTTAGGTATGGGCCTTGAATTCCTATTCTTTCCAGTACTTTTATCATGAAGGGATGTTAAATTTTGTCAAATGCTTTCTCAGCATCTAATGAAATGATCATGTGTTTTTTATCTTTCAGTTTGTTTATATAATGGATCACTTTGATGGTTTTCCGTATATTAAACCATCCCTGCATGCCTGGGATGAAGCCTACTTGATCATGGTGGATGATTGTTTTGATGTGCTCTTGGATTCAGTTTGCCAGAATTTTATTGAGTATTTTTGCGTCGATATTCATAAGGGAAATTCGTCTGAAGTTCTCTTTCTTTGTTGGGTCTTTGTGTGGTTTATATATAAGAGTAATTGTGCCTTCATAGAAGGAATTCGATAGTGCTCCATCTGTTTCAATTTTGTGGAATAGTTTGGATAGTATTGGTATGAGGTCTTCTATGATGGTCACATAGAATTCTGCACTGAACCCATCTGGACCTGGGCTCGTTTTGGTTGGGAGACCTTTAATGACTGCCTCTATTTCTTAAGGGTTTATGGGGTTATTTAAATGGTTTATCTGTTCCTGATTTAACTCGGTACCTGGTATCTGTCTAGGAAGTTGTCCATTTCCTGCAGATTTTCAAGTTTTGTTGAATATAGGCTTTTATAGTAAGATCTGATGATTTTTTGAATTTCCTCTGAATCTGTAGTTATGTCTCCCTTTTCATTTCTGATTTTGTTAATTTGGATACACTCTCAGTGTCCTCTCGTTGGCATGGCTAAGGGTTTATCTATCTTGTTGATTTTCTCAAGAACCAACTTTTGGTTCTGTTGATTCTTTCTATGGTCCTTTTTGTTTCTACTTGGTTGATTTCAGCTCTGAGTTTGATTATTTCCTGCCTTCTACTCCTCCTGCGTGTATTGCTTCTTTTTGTTCTAGAGCTTTTAGGTGTGCTGTCAAGCTGGTGACATGTGCTCTCTCCTGTTTCTTTCTGCAGGCACTCAGAGCTATGAGTTTTCCTCTTAGCACAGCTTTCATTGTGTTCCATAAGTTTGGGTATGTTGTACCTTAATTTTCATTAAATTGTAAGAAGTCTTTAATTTCTTTCTTTATTTTTTCCTTGAAATGGTTATCATTGAGTAGAGCATTGTTCAACTTCCATGTATATGTAGACATACTTCCCTCATTGTTGAAGACCAGATTTAGCCCATGGTGGTGTTATAGTATGCATGGGATTATTTCTATTTTTCTGTATCTATTGAGCCCTGATTTATGACCAATTATATGGTCAATTTTGGAGAAAGTACCATAAGATGGTGAGAAGAAGCTATATCCTTTCGTTTTAGGATAGAATGTTCTATAAATATCTGTTAAGTCCATTTGCTTCATGACTTCTCTTAGTCTGCCCATGTCTCTGTTTAATTTCTATTTCCATGATCTGTCCATTGATGAGAGTGGGGTGTTGAAATCTCCTATATTATTGTGGGAGGTGCAATGTATGCTTTGAGGTTTAGTAAGTTTTCTTTTATGTATGTAGTTCCCCTTGTATTTGGAGCATAGATATTTAGGATTGAGAGTTCATCTTGGTGGATTTTTCCTTTCATGAATATGAAGTGTCCTTCCTTATCTTCTTTCATGACTTTTAGTTGAAAATGGGTTTTATTCTATATTAGAATGGCTACTCCAGCTTGCTTCTTCAGATCATTTTCTTGGAAAGCTGTTTTCCAGCCTTTTACTCTGAGTTAGTGTCTGTCTTTTTCTCTGAGTTGTGTTTCCTGTAGGCAGCAGAATGCAGGGTCCTCATTGTTTATCCAGTTTGTTAATTTATGCCTTTTTATTGGAGAGTTAAGTCCATTGATGGTGAGCGATATTAAAGAATAATGATTGTTGCTTCCTGTTATATTCGTATTTGGATGTGAGATTATGTTTGTGTGCTTTTCTTCTCTTTGTTTTGTTGCCAAGACGATTAGTTTCTTGCTTTTTCTAGGGTGTAGCTTGCCTCCTTATGTTGGGCTGTACCATTTATTCTCCTTCGTAGGGCTGGATTTGTAAAAATATATTGTGTAAATTTGGTTTTGTCATGGAATATCTTGGTTTCTCCATCTATGTTTATTCAGAGTTTTGCTAGATACAGTGTCCTGGGCTGGCATTTGTGTTCTCTTAGGGTCTGTATGACATCTGTTCAGCATCTTTTGGCTTTCATAGTCTCTGGTGATAAGTCCAGCATGATTCTGATAGGTCTGCCTTTATATGTTACTTGACCTTTTTCCCTTATTGCTTTTAATATTTTTTTTGTTTTGTGCATTTGGTGTTTTGACTATTTTGTGATGGTAGGAGTTTCTTTTCTGGTCCAATCTATTTGGAATTCTGTAGGTTTCTTGTATGTTTTTGGACATCTATTTCTTTAGGTTAGGGAAGTTTTCTTCTATGATTTTTGTTGAAGATATTTACTTGTCCTTTCATCTGGGAGTCCTCACTCTCTTCTATATCTATTATCCTTAGGTTTGATTTTCTCATTGTGTCTTGGATGTCCTGTATGATTTGGACCAGTACCTTTTTCCATTTTAAATTATCTTTGACAGTTTTGTCAATGATTTCTGTGGAATCTTCTGCTCCTGAGATTCTTCTATCTCTTGTATTCTGTTGGTGATGCTTATATCTACGGCTCCTTGTCTCTTCCTTTGGTTTTCTATATCCAGGGTTGTCTCCCCTTTTGCTTTCTTTATTGCTTCTATTTCCATTTTTAATTCCTTCACCTGTTTGGTTGTGTTTTCCTGGAATTCTTTCAAGGATTTTTGTGATTCCTCTCTATAGGTTTCTACTTGTTTATTTATGTTTTCCTCTGTTTCTCTAAGGGAGTTCTTTATGTCTTTCTTGAAGTCCTCCATCATCATGATCAAATGTGATTTATAATCAAGATCTAGCTTTTCTGGTTTGTTTGGATATTCAGTGTTTCCTTTGTTTGGAGAATTGGGCTCTGATGATCCCATGTAGTCTTGATTTTTGTTGCTTGGGTTCCTGAGCTTGCCTCTTGCCATCAGTTTGTCTCTGGTGTTTCCTTGTTCTGCTATTTCTGACAGTGGCTAGACTGTCCTATAGGTCTGTGTGTCCGTAGTGCTGTAGATCTGTTTTCTTTCCATCCATTATAGGACTAGTGTGTTCTGCCTTTGGTCATGTAGTCTTTCCTGTCTACTGGTTCAGCTGTTCCTGTGGGCCTGTGTCCTGAGTCCACCAGGCAGGTTGCTTAGAGCAGAAAAGTTGGTCTTACCTGTGGTCCTGCAGCTGAAGTTTCTCCTGGGGGTCTGCTTTTGAGTTCTCCATGAGGGCGGCAACCAGGAGGACCTGTACTGCCTTTTCCTAGTGCCCCCTGCACAGGGGTCCCAGATGGTGTTAGATGTTTTCCTCTAGAGTTAGATATGTGGGCAGAGTGTAGTTTCTTCTGGTTTCCCAGGTGTGTCTGCCCCTCTGAACGTTTAGCTGTCCCTCCCACAGGATTTGGTTGCAGGGAGCTTTTGATTGGGTCCCTTCAGATCCGGGTGGTGTCTGGACTGCAGGGTACCTGCCACTTGAGTGCCCCTATCTTCTGGTTCCCAGAGGCCGTGTTCATTTTCCTTTTGGTCCCGGGATGTGGGCAGTGGTGGGCAGTATTGGTGGTCACTCCTGCTCTGCAGTCTCAGGAGTGACCTCCTGTTAGGAGGTGAGCTCTCTCTCCCAAGGGATTTGGGAGCAGGGAACTGTGGGCTGGGATCAGTGGGGTTGGGGCTCCAGCTAAAACTGGGAAGTCCTAGTTTTTTATTTAAAACTGATTGTGGAAAGTTGCAGAATGCCTGTATATTTAATGCAAAGAAGTAATTTTTAACTGTGAATTATCAGTAGGAGGTTTGACTGAACATTGCAAATATCAATTCAATCTAGGGAACTCAATGATTGAGGGCATCAGAAGAGAAAGAGTAAGAAATATCCAATGCTTATCATAAAACACACAATCATAATGGAAATCTCCTTTCTCTGGATATTTGCAGTTAAATTAAAGAGAAGAGATGTCTGAGATCTCTGAAGAGGCAGTATAGAAAGGATGTGCATGAAGAGAAAGGAAAGGAGGGATGGAAAGCTAAAGCTTTTCTGATGTTTTCCAAGCCTCATGCAAAGTAAATAAAATGATGTACTTCATTTCAACTTTGATTTCTTCTAGTATTTTCATAATTATGTATCTTCTCTATAAGTCCTTATGTTTGTTTTTAGTAAATTGCTTATAAATGTTCAGCTATTCTGACACCATTCACCTTAAAACATAAGAAATTAATAAAATAAATTAATTAGTAATAGATAAATAAATAAAGACCATTCTAAGCCAGAGATTTTTCCATCGATAACAATGCAGGTCAAAAACCTCTTAGACTAAGCCTTAAGATCTGAGTTTGGTTCCTGGAACAACACAATGGAATTAAAGCCCTGAATCCCACATGTGTTTTCTTGATATCCACATGAGTGCTGAGGTTTGCGCACTATACACACACACACACACACACACACACACACACACACACACACAAACAAACAAATGTAATTTTAAGTAAATACATAGGACTAGAATGTTGGCTCAATGGTTAGAAGTGTATGCACCTTTTCCAGAAGACCCATGGTGATTTGGAGCTTCCAGAACCCATATTTGATAGTTCATAATTATCTGTAACACCATTTGCAGGGGATCCAGTTTCTTTTTATGTCAAATGTGCTGCTTGCACACATGTCCACATATACACAGATACTTATACATACATTTAATATAATAAATATTTTAATTGATTAATTAATTAATTTCTAAAAGATGGTCTTTTCCCAATTTTGTGTTCTTTGCCTCTTCCCCTAAAAAATTAATTGGCAGCCTTATTCTAGACTATCTAATCTAGTACATTGATACAGGTATTTGCTTTATATCAGTACAATATTCTTTCACTTACTTCAAAGTAATATCTTTATACTTAAGATTTTTCATAATTATTAATCGGATAAGTATATGCTGGTCAACTTATCAACTGACTCACCAAGCTGCCCTCATTTGGGAAAAGAAAGCCTGAACTAAGGGTTTGTCTGCATACATATTGTCCTGTGATCAAGTCTGAGAGAAATTTTCTTTACAGATTATTGATGTGGGATTGTCCAACCCATTGAGAACAGTAGCACCCCCACAAAATACTCCTAGATTGTATAATGAAGAAAACTGAGCAAACTATTTGGAGCAAGACATGAGGAAGAGCCAGTAAGTAGCATTCGTCCATGATCACTATCTCAGTTTCTATCTCCAGTTCCCTACTTGAGTTTCTACCCTGCCTTTTTTCAAAGACAGGCTGTATTCTGGACATGTAAGTCAAATAATCTCTTTCCTCCTCATGTTTGTTTGAATAATATTTTATCACATGAACATAAACATAGCAAGTACAATGCATTTAATCCCTTTAGTTAAAGATATTTCTAAGTCTCTCGCCAGTGCCCTCCTACTCTCCCATTCATTCTACTCATTTTGCTTACTTTATGATACAGCACATCATGAAACCAGAAGCACATGGCAGAAGTGGTTAGACTTATGGTACACAAGGGGCACAGGACTTAGTGTCTGCTTCTTGTAAAACTGCTCAATATAGATTCTCCCCAAAATTTGAAGTCAAAGGATATTTTCACCCTCCATTAGTACTTGCTATATACCAAATGAGGTGAAGAATGAACCTCTCCTGTGATGTGCTTCATAGAGTGTGGAGCATCAGCATGTATATTTCTTGGACTTCCCAGATATGTTGAAGAACCAAATGGTTAGTGAGCATACACATCCAGCCAGTGTGTAGTAGATGCACACTGAATGCTGTCAGAGGACCAGAGAGAGAAGGATTAATGTGCATATGTATGGTCATTTTCTAGGACAACCATTTCTTCACATGTGAGGAGTCTGAGAATAGAAAAACAAGGAGGAGCACCTGAGGCAAAAAAGCCTCCAACTTCTACTTCCCTGAGTAGTTTATGTTTAGACACATCACTTTCTGAGTTCTACCATAATGCTATAGGAAAAAGTAATTTCACCATCTTCAGTCTATGCTGCTGATGGTTATAATGAAACTTCTCCCAGAATATTAGCAACTAAAACTAGATTGGCCACAGTACTGCAAATTCATGACATAACACAAAAAGAGCATAGACACTAGTCTGGATTTGTGCTAGTACCAGTTTAGGTTATTGCTTATGCTCTGACTTGCTTAGCAAGTAATAGTAACACTGTCTTCTATATATATATGCCAACAGGAAGGATTGATATTGAATCACTTGGATATTCCATCTGGCACCTTGCAATAGAAAATTATAAATATTTTAAATAACACAATAAACAATGTGATAAAAAGATTTCTCCAATTAGAAGCTAACTGCTGCTCTCATGGGCACGGTCAGGCTACCCTAGCAAGTGCCTCTTCAAGAAGGAGACAGGAGAGATGTGAGTGAGGGTGGAGCAAAGCAGTGGTGCCTAAGTCGTGGAGAAGTATAACTGATGCTGTGATGGACAAGAGAGAGGGATGAGGTTAATGGTGGAACATATCATTATGCAGTGTGTTTGAATCATTGTTGTTCAGCACCCTGGATGTTAATCAGATGTATACTCTATACTCATTCTATGAAATGCTGCCTGTATATAAGATAACCACTAGATCTACTCACTGATGGGGACCCAAGATAAAAAAAAAAACAAACAAACAAAAAAAAAAACAAAAAAAACCCTCTCAACCTGAATTTGACATCTTGTAAAGAACATAAGGTCCTGCAGTGCTGATGAGGGCCATATGTGGATAAGTGACCCTAACGTGACTGGAGTCCAGGTTGATGTCCAAGGACTTTGTTGTACTTTGACAATATGTGAATGTTCATGGCCTATACTATTGCCTGAATTTGTGATAGTGTCTGTGGGTTATACTGTACCCAGGGATTGTACTGATGTAAGTGTCCTCTACTGCTTCCTGAGACCATACATGTATCCAGGTCCAGGCTGCTGCAAAGAGCCTTGTCTGGGTACAAGATATCTGTGCATTTTTCTGCTCTCATCTTTTCAATTTGTGTGTTGTTGTGTTTAAAATAGCTATTGGTTTGTGCATGTCTATTCTGTATCCTGCCACATTATTTAATTTGTTTATTTCTGGAAGGTTTTTGATAGAATTTTAGGGATCTCTAATTTATAATATTATTTCAACTACAAACTTGACTACGATTTGATTTCTTCTTTCCCTATTTGTATCTCTTGGATTTCATTTCTTGCTTTATTTGCTTCAGCTACTATTTCTATTACAGTATTGGAAAGGAGTCTATTGTGAGTCTTAAACCTTTCTAGAACCATTCTGACTAGAGCCCAATTATCTACTTTTAGTCTAACATATATAAAAAGACATGCTATGCCATTTCCAACAATCTCCCTTTCCATTTTATCCTAAGTGGTATTAAAATCGTAGATTTAGATAATTATTTCCTCCATGTTGCAGCTATTCTCTGCCTCTACCATAGCAGCATTGCATTGCATGGGGAATACATAGATGCTGGTAAGGACATGGTGAAATAGTAACATTTATCCACCGTTGGTCATATTGCAACCTGGTTCAACTACTCTGGAAATAATTCTGATGTACTTCTTGAGGAACAAGTTATAACTCTTTTGAGCATATACCCAAAAATGCTCCAACATATAAGAAAAAGACATGCTCCACTATGTTCAAAGCAGCCATATTTATAATATCCAGAAGCTGGAAAGAACCCAAATGTCATTTAACCGAAGAATGGATACAGAAATTGTGGTACATTTACAGGATGGAGTACTACTCAGGTAATAAAAACAGTGACTTCATGACATTCTTAGGCAAATGGATGGAACTAGAAAATATCATCCTGAGTGAGTAACCCAATCACAAAAACAAATGTGGTATTCACTTACTGATCAGTGGATATTAGACCAAAAACTCGGAATACCCAAGATACAATTTACAGAGCACACATGAAGCTCAAGAAGAAGAAATAAAAATTTGTAGATGCTTCGGTCCTTCTTAGGAGGTGGAACAAACATATTTACAGGAGGAAATATGGAGACAAAATTTGGGGCAGAGACTGAAAGAAAGGTGATCTAAAGTCTACCTTACCTGGAGATTCACCCCAAATATAGCCACCAAGCTCAGACAATATTAGGAATGCAAAAAAGTGTATGCCTACAGGAGCCTGATAGAGCTGTCTCTTGAGAGGTTCTGCTAGAACCTGCCAAATACAGAGGTGGTTGCTTGCAGCCAAATATTGAACTGAGAATGGGGTCCCCAATGGAGAAGTTAGATAAAGGACTGAGTGACCTGAGTGGGTTTGTATCCCAATAAGTAGAACATCATCAAACAAATAGAGCCCCCGAAGATCCAATGTACTAACTCGCCATCCTTAGAGAACACAGGATGTACCTGTGTCTCCATCTACATATGTAGCAGAGGACAGCCTTGTTAGCTATCAATGGGAGGAGAAGCCCTTTGTCATGTGAAGGCTCATTTCTCCAGTGTAGAAGAATGTCAGAGAGAGGAGTTGGTACATAGTGAGTAGGTGGGTTGGGAAGTACACTCATAGAAGTAGGGAGAGATAGTGCATGTCTGAAAGGGAAACAGGAAAGGAGATAACACTTGAAATGTGAATTATTATGTATCCAATAAAAAATCTCATAGCCATTCTGTGTTCTGACAGCAACTGATTCTTCTGAGGACATGACCCACCTGTGAAGAAATCCTCATGGCTCAAGACTGGGCTAGGGCACATGCAAATCAGGAGCAATTTGTCAAGGTTGAGAACAGCTACATATTGGATAACCTCAATAACATCCTGAATGAGCACCTGCAGGTGTCTTAGAATAGAATTTTGATGCATAGTTTTTGACAAAGGAAAATGTTTATCCTGAGCCCTGCAGGTAGCATGGTACACTGTTCTGCTATCACTTCTCCTGATATAGATAACCTTTTTTTCTTCTGGTGTTTTTTTCCCTATTCAGCCAGAGTGAATCGATGGATACTGTGTTTGTCAGGCTTGGGTCAAGTGTATATTCACCTACTCCTTCCTAACATCAGTTGTCTAGTCCTTCTTTCACTGGCTTATGTTAGTTATCCTTTTTTACTTTTTGGAATATAGGAAAAGAATCAAATCTTGGAAAATGACATGCTATGTCTTGGGGAGGAAAATTCCAAGAGCACAGAGGGTATCCGCCCCTAATGTACCCTCAACCTGCACATGGTCTTCTGCCTTGTTTTCATGTTTCCCTAAGATATACTCTATAGTATGTGACAGACAATTTTCTTTAAATAAAATTTCCCTGACTAAGTTTTCATGGAGCTGCTATGTTAACATTTAGTATTTTCTCACAAACATTTACTCAAGGGTTTTCTGATCTTCTGTACCTAATCATGATTTTCTGAACTCAAATAGCCTGGTTTGGATCACCTCCTCCTTTTATTGAATTTGTGTATACAATCTATACCAGAATCTAAAGTAAACTGTGTGCAGCATTGCAGTTAGTTGGTCTGATGCTACTTATATTTCAGTGGTAATACTGAACCCAAAATCTGGTTACCACAAGGAGGAGAAAGTTTGCAGGTAGATGCTAAGTGACCCTGTCCCCAAATTATTTCTGATAGTTAAATAAAGATGCCAACACTCAATACCTGGGCAAAGAAGACATAAGTGAGCTTGAGGTATCCAGGGCTGGAAGTTGGAGAGAGTTACCAGGAAGAAGAGGAAAGAGGAGTCCCCTGGCTTAGAAATAAAGACAATGTGTCCCTGTGGGATGGCCAATTAAGAGCAGCCCATAGGAAGCAGCATATTTAATAATTCAGGTTTATTGATAGGAAAGTCGATTCTAACAACATAGAGGGTAGGCAGCTGTCAAGCTTTTGTACTGTTTAATGCTGTTTGTAAATATAAAGGCTTTGTGCATGTTTTTTTATTTGGGAGCTAAAATTCAGAAGCTGGGTAGTCTACCTCATTCCTTTTGGCCCCTTTCATTCCCAGGTAATCTGCTTTCACAGGAGAAAATCCCCAAGTAACATATGAAAAGAGACCTGAAGACCCTCAGATGAAAGATTATAGATACCTTGCAGAAGGAGGTAAGCATAAAATGAGGCAAAAATTGGGTAGGACAGTACTGCATGTTGACTAGTGCACCATTAAAACAATGTAGAACGCCTGTACTTAAAGCATATCTGCTAGATTGTGGCAATACAGTCACAGACTTTAATCCTTAGTTCCTGATGGAGGGACATTCATTGTTGGGGTTTGGGAAAAGATGAAGCAGAATATCCAAACTCATCATCCATGTAAAAAAAAATTCTAAGGTAATTTGGGTCACATGGGCATGGTATCGGTTGTTTTCAATATGATATAGGGTGAATGTGAGAGCCAGAATGCTGAGAACCAAGGACAGCTTTTTACATGATTATGAATTAGACAATGAAGCATTAAAAGAGGTAAAATTAGCAAAAGATGGGGTTTGTGGAGTATGGACAATATGTAAATAGAAGCTGAAATTTTACACATGGAACCTAAGGCTCCTCCTCTTCCACCAAATTCAGGCTCATATTCTCTCACAGTTCACCCAGATTGGGAAGATTTCTATCATAAATTCAAAGATGAATTATCCCTACCTCATGGAGGTTTAATCTTCTATTTAGATAAAATTAACACACACCCTTTGTGTGTGTGTGTGTGTGTGCATGCACACTTGTGTGTGTGCATGCGCGTGCACGTGTTTGTGTGTGTGTGTGTGTGTGTGTGTGTATGTGTGTGTATGTGCGTGCATGTGTGTGTTTT
This sequence comes from Rattus norvegicus, assembly GCF_021556685.1. Taxonomy (NCBI): domain Eukaryota; kingdom Metazoa; phylum Chordata; class Mammalia; order Rodentia; family Muridae; genus Rattus; species Rattus norvegicus. The sequence goes on along the minus strand of NC_141537.1, from coordinate 98,647,491 downwards.
AAAAGCTTTTAAAGGTAAAAAAAATATGTGGAATTATCTTGTTGTTGAAAAATCTGTACATAAAGTTGTTCCTTTAATTGTTTGTATGTATGTTTGTTTGTTTGTTTATTCACTATCCATCTAAATCACTGCCCCTTGTCCTGGTTACACAGACACAAAGTCCCCTTCTCGTTCTCTTCTGAGAGAGCAAATTCCACTCCATTCCCCACTTTTCACCCTGTACTCATGCATTAAATCTCTGCAGCTGTAGCCTTATCCTCTCTAATTGAGAATAGACAAGGCAGCACAGTTATGGGAATGGAATCCACAAGTGGGCAACAGCTTAGGGATAGCCCCCAGTGTTGTTGGGGGAGCTGCATGTAGATCATGCTGAACACCTGCTGCATGTGAGCAGTGGCCCTAGGTTCCATCTATGTAGGATCTTTGGTTACTGCTTCATTTTCTGAGAGCCCCCAAGAGTCTAGATTATTTTACTCTGTTAGCCTTCTTGTGGAGTTCCTATGACTTCCCTGCAAGTCACACAATCCTTCCCCAAATTCTTTCAAAAGTCTCCCTGTGTTATGTTCAATGTTTGGCTAAGACTCTCTGCATCTGCTTTTGTCTGCTGCTGCTGGGTGGAGCCTCTCAAAAGGCAGTAATGCTAGGCTCCTGTCATGCCTGTCCTTTTGAGCCTGATTTACCTCACTCAAGAAAATATTTTCTATTTCCATTCATTTGCCTTCACAATTCAAGATGTCCTTGTATTTAGTACCTGGTTAGTATTCCACTGCATAAAAGAACAACAGTTCTGTATCTATTCTTTGGTTGAATGACATGTTGATCGTTTCCATCTTCTGACTATTAAAATTAAAGCATCTATGAACATAGTGCAGCACATATTCCTGTGGTATAGTGGAGCATATTTTGGGTACATGCCCAGGAATGGTATAACTGAAGATTCAGGTAGAACTGTTCCCAGTTTTATGAGAAATAGTCATATTGATTACCAGCGTGGTTGGACATGTATGCACTAAATGGAAATTCATTCAATTGAAAAGCTTCTGTAAAGCAAAGAACACTGTCAATAGGACAAAAGAACAGCCTACAGATTGGGAAGGGATCTTCACCAACCTGACAGCCAACACAGAATTTCAAAAAAAAAATATAAAGAACTCAAGAAGTTGACAACAATAAACCAAATAACCCATTTTAAATCTGGGGCACAGACCTAAACAGAATTCTCATCAGAGGAATCCTGAATAGCTGAAAAGCATTTAAAGAAATGGTCAGAATCATTAGTCATCAGGGAAATACAGATGATAGCAACCCTAATGTTTCCATCTTGCACTCACCGGAATGGCTAAGATCAAAAACTTAAGTGACAGCTCATGGTGGTTAGGACGTAAAGCAAGAGGAGTACTTTTCCAGTACATGTGTTTATTAAAATCTTTAAACAAAGAATCGGTGTTAAAATACAACAGAAAATTTACAAGTAAAAATTATTTCACCAAACACATAAATATTTCTAATGGATCTACTCAAATGGGAGAGCAATTTTTAATTGGAAAATATGGAACAAGTCTTATATTATAGAGGACAAATATGGTTGCAAAATTCTTTCATTACTACAGGCAGGTGCTTGCATAGAGTAAAATTTACATAAAGGCAAGAATTCATAAAGACCATTGGGACCATCATTACCATAATACTGATGCTTGGGAAGAGATTTTGGAACCACATATTTACACTTCAGATCTTTTCATGCAACTTAGATTTGATTTCAAAATGAACAGCAGAACTCTGTCTTAAGCTTCAACACCTACTTTGCACCTTCCAAAAGCCATTCAATAGCTTTTTGGTAGACTCAAATTGTGTTTCTAACAACAAACATTGTTTGCATCATCTACATTGACGTTTGTTTTGCTATATAAGAATTCCATCTGAGAATATCACTTAGATTCCTCGGGTAAAATGACCACAACAGTTCATGAAGTCTACAGAGAATAAGTAATGTTTGTACTGCTGAAGCATACCCAGTACAGAGCAATCTCATGGCTTCTGATGACCAAACCATTCAAATTCTTCAAAGCCTGGCTACATCTGAGACATTATGTCAGTAATAGAAAGAAACAAAAGAACAGCTGTGAAAACCCAAGCTCACACATCTGCATCTCTGGGTGGTTTATGTTATGGTTTGTATCACAGTGGTACCCGTTGTTATACTGATAGCAGTAATATGTGGCAAGATCTTCAGAGTGCAGGCTGCTGATGGTGAGTGTGTAATCTGTACCAGATCCACTGCCACTGAACCTTGATGGGATGCCCGTTTGCAAACTGTTTGTTTTATATATCAGGAGTTTGGGAGCTTCTCCAAGCTTTTGTTGGTACCAGGCTAAGTAATTGTTAATATTCTGACTTCCTTTGCAGCTGAGAGTGACTCTGTCTCCCACAGATGCAGACAGGAGTGAAGGAGACTGGGTCAGCTGGATGTTACATCTCATGGCTGATATTGGAAATACACATAAAATACATACTGTTAATAACATGAAAAACATAATTTTTCAAAGTACCGGGCACACTTCTGAAAGTGTTTTTGACATTGTCCATCTTACCTGGGAGCCAGAGCAGCAGCAGCCCTAAGAGTTGAGCTGGAGCCATCATGACTGGCCTGTGTCCTGTCTGGGACTGAATACCAAAGCGTGCAGATTGTCTAATAAGAAGGCCTACTTAAGTGGACTGTGTTCCTCAGATATGCAAATCATGTGGACTGGCACAGCTGGATGGCTGACTTGCCTCTGTAATATAATAAAGACCTGATGTCTCTGCCATTCTCAGAACTAAAGTTGAGATGCATAGATTTTTCTGACAGGAAATGTGATTATTTCTCTTGAAAAAGAGAAGAACAGTGTCAGCCCAGGCTCCTGTAAAGAGTATATTACGTTCATTACAATTTTCTGCCATGCTATCCTTAATGAGCTCCAACTCATTCAGTAACTATTCACTATGACACAGACCTATACCTGAAAAGATCTAGATAAGAGTTCATAAGTCCCTTTTATATGTGCCAGGCAATACTATTGAAAACACAGTGTCTTCATTTTTGTTCTCCTTTCCTGATCCTCTTAATATGAAGTAGGAGACATACAGCAAAAGCAAAAACTCAATACACAATGAACAGGAAAATACAAAAATGTGATTCCTAAATAGCAGGACCTACATTCACTACATTCTCAACTATATAAACTGATGACTACATACATGGCTGTTCTGAATTATGCATTACTGCTTCCCATCTTGTGGCTGATCTTTCTCTGATGATGTCTCAGATCATTACTCCTATCATCTCTCATAGGTTTTGACCCTAAGCAGTATCACAAGCAGAGGCCCTTTCTCTACTATGTGGTCATTCAGACCCTTAAATGTTTCATTGTTCTTAAAAAACATCTTTCCACTTCCTTCTATTTTATATCTTTTATAAACAAAACTTTATTTTATTAATATCAACATATTACAACAATTAAAGATAGCTTTAAACAACAAAAAAACTTGATAGAATTTCTGATTAGAGATATTAATTACCCTAACACCCCTTCCATGTTCTCTAAATGAGTTAGTGAAACAAATGTTTGTTTGTTTTTTTCCCAGTGAGTTATGATGTCTAATATCTCAAAGTAATAATAAACATTGAATGCCTATGGAAGGGATATACAGTAGTTGTTACATCAATACACACATATTTAAATTCATGTATCACAATATTTTATTCAAGCTCTAAGCATAGGATATATTTATTTGTGAATCTTTCAAATGTGAAAAGATGAAATAACAGTTCTCCCTACACCAATTGATATTGTCCTTTTGCTTCTATAGACTTCATTTTGCTTTGGACTCCATGACCACAGAACAAATGATAGAGGGAAGACTTAGTGGCTTGAAGATTGAAGAGTTGATGAAAGTCCCATGTCGTCTATCATACATATTCCACACACAGAAGAGAGAAAACAGCTCCCTGAAAGTATAAAAAGAGATCGGTGATTGATCTATGTTCACACAGAGGCTAGACTCTTCCCCAGAGTACGCTTTCTTCACTATAAGCCAATCCTTATTTCTACATAAGCAGGGAAGTTGGGCCACACAAGTACCTTCAGTGAAGCCAGGTAGAGCATGTGACTGCAGGCAAACAGAACACTGATCTGTAACCTGGAAACCTCTGCTTGGAGTCCTCAGTAGGACTTGTAGAATTTATTCTTTCTCTGATATGAAGGTGAAGATCCTTGATCTTTTTTCTCCTGCTGCTCTCAGTAACTGAGCCTATATTATAGGTTTAGAAGTAAAAATACTGAATAGGAAGAATATGTAGCACTAAATATATTTTTATTATCATGAGGTACATGGTAAATACAAATCGTTTTGATTTACTTACGTAAAATTAAATTTATCTTTGTGAAATATGATGAATAAAGTATATAAATGTTTTGAATAGCAAATATATTTTATCAAAAGCGATGGTTCAGTGAATAAAATCACTTGTTACTTTGGAGAGGACCATTGCACAAATGGGGTTAACAAACATTTATCATTCTAGTTCCAGAGGATTTGATGGCCTCTTATAACTAGAGTAGCAACAGATGTATACTTGTTTCATCAGCATACATGCACTAGGAACATGCATACAAGTAAACAGAAAATAAAGTAAATCAAACCATGGTAGAATAACAGAGGTAAGAGGGACAGGTCAGAATGTGGCATGATAAGATCACTGCTATTTACTGAATATTACTGGTTAGAAAGCAGGTTGTACTTTCATTAAAATTATTTTTTTTACCATGAAGGAGAGTAGACATAATATGCAGGAATGGATGAAGGAAGAGACAAATAGTGCAATGGGTTGATCCTCCATACATTGCCTTTGTGGTAAGAAATAGATTGTAAGACAGTGTTTGGCAGGTGAAGAATATATCTTTAAAAGAAAATCGAACAGTGAAAGTGCAGAAAGCCTGAGTAGGAGATAGTGCCCACCAGAGAAACATTAGTCCTTTTGAACAGAAAGTAAGTTCAGGATGTAATGGAGAAAAACTGGAAATTAAGCATGTGAATAACAGACTTGGCACCTAGCAAAATAGTAGACATATAGGGTCAAGTTAAATCAACCCAATGGGAAGAGGCAGCTACGCTGTTCAGAAGAACACAAGAGCCATACCCTCACTTGATTCCCTGGAGCATCTACTTACACATTACTGTATGAACATTCTTATCAAAAACTCGTTCAGTGATGCATAAAGTCCTGTACAAGATAGAGCATGACATACAAAACAAATGGTTGCCACCTACTGGCCATGGTTTTTTTGCACAGGATTCCAAGTACATGTTCTTCTATTTAATTGTGAAACTCTTTCACAATTTCATATCATGCAGGACCATGAACTTCACACAACAAAGGGAGAACCATACTTGAGCAGAAGGAGTTACTGAAACAAAGACTCCCTGACCCATCACATGAGAAAGAGCTATTTATTCCAGTGGAGTGCACTGTGAACAGGTTAGGAAATGTGCTACCTGAGTTCCAGTCTTGTTCGTGAACGAAAAGCAAGCTGGGGAAGAAAGAGTTCATTCAGGTTACACTTCCACATTGCTATTCATCACCAGAGAAAGTCAGGACTGGAACTCAAGCAGGTCTTGAAACAGGAGCTGATGCTGAGACCATGGAGGAATGTTACTGCCTTGCTTCTCCTAGCTTGCTCAGCTTGTTTTCTTACAGAACTGAAGACTACTAGCCCAGGAATGATACCACCCACAATCGGCCCTTTGCCTTTGATCACTAATTGAGAAAATGCCTTACATCTGAATGTCATGGAGGAATTTATACAAAGGAGGGTCAATTCCCTGTAATAACTCGAGCTTTTGTCAAGATGATAAATAAAACCAGATAGGACATCAGGTTTAGGAGTTCTCTGATGGATTTTTTGGGGTCACTTTGTCATATCATCTGGAAATAATGATATTTTTACTTCTTCCTTTTCAATTTGTATCCCTTTGATCTCTTTTTGTTGTCTAATTCCTGTGGCTAGAATATCAAGTACTATATTGAATAGGTAGGGAAAGAGTTGGCAGCCTTGTCTAGTCTGCGATTTTAGTGGGATTTCTTCAAGTTTTTCTCCATTTAGTTTGATGATAGCTACTAGGTTTGTTATATATTGCTTTTACTATGTTTATCTATTGAATTTTTGATCTTTCCAAGACTTATAACATGAAGGGATGTTGAATTTTGTCAAATGCTTTCTCAGCATCTTATGAGAAGATCATGAGGTTTCTTTCTTTTCTATTGAATTTTTTAAATTTACATTTCAAGTACGATGCACTTTCCCAGTTTCCCGTCCATAAACCTCCTATCTCATCTAGCCCCCTACATTTTTATGAGCATGTTCCCCCTCACCAACCACCCACCTCTTCCCGGCTCCCTGCCCTAACATTCCCTTACACTGGGGGGTCTTGCCTTGGCAGGAACAAGGGACTCTCCTTCCATTGGTGCCAAACAAGTCCATCCTCTGCTACATATGCAGCTGTAGCCATAGGTCTGTCCATGTATACTTATGGGTAGTAGTTTAGTCCCTGGGAGCTCTGGTTGGTTGGTATTGTTGTTCTTATGGGGATGCAAGCCCCTTCAGCCCCTTCAATTTTTTCTCTACCTCCTCCAATGGGGATCTCATTTTCAGTTCAATAGCTGGCTGCTAGCTTTCACCTCTGTATTTGTCATACTGTGGTAGAGTCTCTCAGGAGACATCCATATCAGGCTCCTGTCAGCATGTACTTCTTGGAATCAGCCTACTGTTTGGGTTTGGTGTCTATGTTTATGGGCTAGATCCCCAGGTGGGGCAGGCTTTGAATGGCCATTCCTTCAGTATTTGCTGCAAACTTTGTATCCATATATCCTCGTATGAATATTTTTTGTACCTGTTTTAAGAAGGACTGAAGCATCCAAACTTTGGTCATCCATCTTCTTGAGGTTCTTGTGGTCTGTGGATTGTATCTTTGGTTATTCGAGCTTTTGTGCCAATATCCACTTATCAGTGAGTGCATACCATATGTGTTCTTTTGTAACTGGGTTCACTAATTCAGATGATATTTGTTAGTAGCATTCATTTGCCTATGAATTTCATGAAGTTATTGGTGTTGATAGCTGAGTAGTATTCCATTGTGTACATGTACCACACTTTCTGTATCCATTATTTTGTAGAAGGACATCTGGGTACTTTCCAGCTTCTGGCTCTTATAAATAAGGCTACTATGACTGTAATGGAGCATGTATCATTTTTATATGTTGGAGCATCATTTGGGCACATGCCCAGGAGTGGTATAGCTGGGTCCTTGGTTAGTACAATGTCCAATTTTCTAAGGAACCTCAGACTGATTTCCAGATTGGTTGTACCAGTCTGCAATCCCACCAACAATGGAAGAATATTCCTCTTTTTCCATATCCTTGCCAGCATCTGCTGTCACCTGAGCTTGTTATGTTAGCGATTCTGACTCGTGTGTTGAAATATCAGGATTGTTTATATTTCCCTGATGAATAAGCATGTTGAACATTTTTTAGGTACTTCTCAGACATTCAGTATTCCTCAGCTAAGAATTCTTTGTTGAGCTCAGTACCCCAAATTTAATAGGCTTATTTGACTCTCCTGAGTCTAACTCCTTGAGTTCATTGTATATATTGGATATTGGCCCTCTATTAGATGTAGGATTGGTAAAGATCTTTATCAAATCTCTTGTTTTCCATTTGTGCAAATGACAGTGTCCTTTGCCTTAAAGAAGCTTTGCAGTTCTACGAGGTCCCATTTGTTGATTCTTGATCTTACAGCATAAGCCATTTATGTTCTGTTCTGGAAATTTTCCCCAGTACCCATATGTTTGAGGCTCTTCCCCACTTTTTCTTCTATTTGTTTGAGTGTATCTGGATTTATGTGGAAATTCTTGATCAACTTGGACTTGAGCTTTGTGCATGGCAATAAGAATGGATTGATTTAAATTCTTCTACATGCTGACCTCTAGTTGAACCAGCACCATTTGTTGGATATGCTATCTTTTTCCCCTGGAAGGGTTTGTCTTCTTTTCAAAGGTCAGATGACCAGATGTATGTGGGTTCATTTCTGGGTCTTCAGTTCATGATCCTTAAAAATCTTAAACATCTATGTCCTTTTATTATTTTTCTGCTTTTTATCTTTATTTAAACAAATATTATTTCATTCATGTCAAAATAGTTTACATCTTAAATAGTATATAATAGTAATTGTAGATATTTTTATACAGGAAAAAATTTGTGAAAATTCAAGTTTAGAGATATTATCCACAAACTCCCTCCAGCTCAAAATACATTCTAAATGAGTCAGTGCAACAAATGTATTGTGTTCAAGGACTAATAATGTTTATTGTTTCACAGGAGAAATAGATATTGAATATTTTCAGGAGTAAGTACAAGTACTTTAACATATATATTAGAATTCATTTATCCAAGACATTGTATTCTAAATCCAAACATAATTTATAGTTATTTTTTAAATATTCAAATGAGAAAAGATAAAGTAACAATCCATATTAAATGTTTATATATGTCACACATATATCTGTTTCTATATAGTTCATTTTGCTTTGGATTCCATGACCATAGGACAAATGTCAAAGGGAAGACTCAGTGGCTTGAAGATCAAACAAGTGGTAAAAACTCATTTCCTATATCATACACAATCCACATATAAGTTTGGGAAACAGCTCCCTGAAAATATTAAGGAAAGATCTGTGATACAGTGAGTATGTTCACATAGAGGTTAGACCAGATCCCTGGTGTGTACTTTCTCCAATGTAAGGCACAGTATGGTGTTGACACATGCATAGCGATTGATAAATGAAGAAGCTGGACCACACAAGTCCTTTCACAGAACCAGACAGAGAATGTGCCTGCAAGCAAATAGAACCCTGATCTGCACATCTGAAAGCCTCTTTTGGAAGTCCTTAACAGAACTTGAAGATTTTGCTCTTTCTTTGACTTGAAGGCAAAGATCCTTGATTATTTTTTCTTTTCCTTCTTTCAGTGACTGAGTTCTTCTGTTACAGGTTTAAAAGTAGCAAGACTGACTGTGAAGATTCTGAAGGAGCAGGTATATATTTTTATCATTAGATATATAGTAAATACAAATAGTTTATGCTTTATATATTTAAAATTAAAAATATTTTTATGGAATGTGATGAATAAACCATAGAAAGTTAGTTGTTGACTAGCAAAAAATTTTGGCAAAATACATAGGTCAGTGAATAAAACTAGTTGTTGCTTTGGAGAGGACCTGCTCTTGTTTTCCGTGCCCAAATGTGGTTAACGATCATTTATAATTCTAGTTCCAGAGGATTTGATGCTCTCTTCTGACTAACACAAGCACTGGGCATGCACTTGGTTCACCAGCATACATGTAGGCAAAAAACTGATACATGTAAACAGAAAATAAAGTAAAGCAAACAATGGCAGATTACCAGAGGTAAGAGAGCCAGGTCAGAATGAGGCAGAGTGAGATGCCTGCTGTTTAGTTGTTATTACTGGTTAGAGAACAGACTGTTCTTTCACCAAAATTGTTTTTACCATTAGCATGAAGGAGAGGTGAAGTGAGTAATAATAGGGATACAGACAAAATAACCATCAAAACAGCATTAGCAAGAAAAAACAACAAATTATCACAGAAACTAATGTTCATGAGAGGACTAAAAATCAATTACTGGTATGAAGAATGAGAAAATAGTTCATTATGTAGTCATGCTAGGGTTCCCTAAAATGGTCTCTCTCTCTTCTCTGTTTTTATTTTTACATATTATAGTTCTTTCAATAATGTTCATCATTTGTGGACTTCAGAATCATGAACACCATGAGGAATATAGGTATTACTCTTGTGAAGATGCTTTAAGTTTCCCTAAAACTGAGGTGGGTAACTCGGATTTTAAAGTTTCGTGTATTCCTTTGCTGTCCGAAATACTAGTCAGGATGAGGCAAATGAATCCAAGTCCTGTGTGTTAATATTTAAAACTGCTCATTTTGAAAGAAAAATATTTACTACACTTGGTCAACCCACAACAAATATTAAGGGCATATGATAAGTAGGGTTGTGGGCACAGGAATGATGAGGATGGAATTATGAGTATGGGATTTAAGCTAAAGTGAGATTGACCACGGTGGATTAGGCAGAGTAAACAGGAGTGTCTGGCGGAAGAGGCAACTAGTGCCATGGGTTGCTCCTCTGAACATTGCCTATGTGGAAAGAAATAGAATGAAAAACAGTAGTTGACCAATGAAGAATGGAAAATTGGAAGGAATATAAGTATTTTAAAAAGTCTCACAGTTAAAATGCAGAAAGCCAGAGTATGAGATGCTGATGAGCAGAGGCAGTTTAGACAGTGGACAATTTAAGAAACAACTTGAGAACTAATGGAGAAGAGCTGGAAAGTAATGGAGTCTGAGTAATGGACCTGACACCTGTCAGAGTAATAGATATATAGGGTCAAAGTAAATCAACCAATAGGGAAGAAACAGTTAATCTGTTTATGAAAACACAAGAGTCACTCCTTCATATGTATCATTGTAATATCTATTTGTTCAATGTAGTACAACAAACAGTTCTTATAAAAAAAACTAAGTGATGTAAAGTCCTGTACAAAGTAAAGCGGGACGCACAAAAGCGTGTCACCGCCTGGCCATGGTTCCTTCATACGGGACAGGCTCTTCTATCTAATTGTGAAACTCTGGATTTCACAATTATGCAAGATGAACTTCACAACACTAAAGTAGAACCACGTTTGAGCAGAAGGAAGCAGTTGCTAAGACAAAGACCCTCTGAGCCATTGCAAGAGAAATAGTATTCCCTTCATTGGAGAGCATAGGGTGCTGCATCATAATGCTAATAATGTGACATCTCTTAAGTATTTTAACTGTGACAATAAAATAATATCCCATATTCACTATCTCTGAAGTAGCCATAGACCCAGGATGTCAGAAGTATTCTCAGTATGTAAAAGGCTTAGAAATTGATCCTTGCTTCTGTTGGCACCAAGACAGGAAGTTATTCTCATTGGATCTCTATGAAAACTTTTTGCTCAACTGATGGGTTTCTGTTGTTCAGATCCCACCAGGGAGCATAAAGACTGATCAACATGACTTCACCACACACACCATTAATTTGACATGAACAGGGTTTACATACTGCAATATCAATTTAAAAATCTGAAATAAACATTTTCTTATTCATTCAGCATGACACTTGATGAGGTGACTTTACATTATTTGTGCTAAAATTATGCTGTTTAGAAAGATATTAATTTTTAACCAGAAAATATGCAACGTAGGAGCCAAATTTGAGGATCAAACATCAATGATAGTAAAGCACATAGCAATCTATTCACAGGGCTTCAGGTATAGAACCTCCAAGAGGGTGGTATATGCCAGAGATAGTAAAAACTAAGCATAGAGAAGTAAAAGTTATGTGTACCTATGCTATTAGTTCGGTTAACAGAGATACAGATTTTTTACTGTCTTATGCTTCCAAGGAGGGGTGTGTGAAACTACGGCAGTTATTCTTTCATAAGTGCAACAACCATGTATTGTCCAGAAGAAAAAAAAATCATAGTACTTATTCCCATTGTGACTCTAAATTTCTTTCTGCCTACTATTCTGTCATATATCTCATCTATGGGAAGAGTGGGATGAGGGAAGTCTTTCATAGGGTCCCACCCATAGAAAAGAGACTAGTGCAATGGATGGCTATTAGCAAGTCATAATCATTCATCTTTTGAGGTATAGACCCTTGTGGGTTGTCTATCCTCAAATATACCACTAACTGGACATTGAGGGCTTTACACAAAAAATAGAAAGATGCCTATATAAGGACCTAGGAAGGTGTCTCATTAGATACAAGCACACACTGCTCTCACAGAGGACCTGTTTGATTCTAAGAACCCACACTGGACAGCACACAATTGCCTGAAACATTAGCTCTGGGCAAACTGATTTCTCCTGTCGGCATATCCACTAATATCCAGATCCAAGCATGCTTACACTTCTACACATATACTTAATTAATTATAAATGAATAAACAAAACATAAAGTCATGAAATTATGAAGGAGGAATTGGATTGTGACATTCATTGTGAGGTGTTCAAGAGAAAAAGAAGGTATATAGAATAATAATATGCTATATACATGTTTATAATTCCCAAAGAATAAACATAATTATCATTTTAAAATAGAAACAGAGAATACTAGTTGCAGGCATCTAAGGAACAAAAGGAATGGATATGTACTTTTACAGAACTGCTCAGAATTTCTTTGACCTTTGTTTAGTTAATTGGGCAAAACATCAATAAATACAGAAATAAAGACAACTTAGCTAGAGTTGAGAAACTTGCCCTACTATATAAATAAATACCACCCTACTGTTTTACTTATCCAATGCATACCAGCCATACCTGGAAAAAATGTGAGTATTTATTTACTCAATATGGGCAGAAATTCCTGAAAAAAATTGCTTCATATTCCATAAGATTGTTTCACAAGAACAGATTCTGACCTTCCTTTAAATATAGCACTAAGAAAGCACATTAGGAACAAGGGATTATAAAAATATCACTGGCCACTGGATCCTATGCTGATGTGCATTTACCCATAAACATGAACATGTTCCTGGAGGCAAACTTTTGCAAAACTGTTTTTTCTTGGACACATGGGCATCCATGGAGCCTAGGCTGAATTGTGAAGACAAAGCCAGACAATTTAGGAGCCCTGTCAAGCTATGTTCAGCCCCACTGCCTTGCTTAATTGTGTATGCACAGGGAACAACCTACTGTCCCAAGCACTTCTTTATAGGTTCATCAAACCCTGTGCAGTTGTCCTTTCAAGTCAGGACACAACATAGACATGAGTGCCCCTGCTCATGTCCTGGGTAAGTTTCTGTGGCTCTCGTTTACATGAAGCATGATGACCCTGCATTCTCTTAGCTCATCCTGATCAAAGCTGAACGGATTTTCAAAAAAGCCATTTCACAAAAAGATTCCACGATGTTTATTTGTTATAGGTTCCCAGTCTAATATTAAGTGACTGTAGAGTTTGAGCATCCAATCCTGTTAGATATAATAACCATTGCTATAATTGTAAACTATATTATTTTTGTACAAAAGTATCTTTTGAAAATTTATATATTTTTATTTGTTATTTTATTTACATTTCAAATGTTATGCCATTTCCAGTTTCCTCCCATCTGCAAACCCACATCCCATTCTCCCTCCCACTGCTTCTATGAGACTACTTCCCCACGCACTCATCCACACCTCTCTCACCACCTGAGCATTCCTTTACCCTGTGGCATTATCCCTCACAGGACAAAGGGCCTTCCTTCCCAATGATGCCAAATAAGGCAATCCTCTACTACATATGCAGCTGGAGCCATGGGTCTGTCCCAGTCTACTCTTTGGTTGGTGGTAGTTCCTGAGAGCTCTGAGGGGGCTTTGTTTGCTTGATAATGTTGTTCTTCCTATGGGGTTGCAAACCCGTTCAGCTCCTTCAGTCCTTCCCCCAACTCCTCCATTGGGTCCCTGTGCTCAGTTCAACAGTTGGCTGTGAGCATTCCCATCTGAATGGATTAGGTTCTGGCAGAGTCTCTTAGGGAGCTACAGCTCTTTGAAACTAAAATTATTGGTCAGAAATAAATCTCTGACAAAACCCAAGCTCTGACTATCTTTAATGCTATCATTCACCTTCCAAATGCCTTGGACAAATGCATTCTAGAAAATCTGTATTCTAAAATAAAGTACAGAAAAACACACTGTTTACAGTGAGGTAAAGGATCTTTCAGAGTAGATCCCATGAACTCTTGATACAAAATGACATCTGAAGCCCATGAAATCCCTCAACAAGTAAAGCTGCCTGCTGTACAAGGCTGATGGTTTGAGTTTGGTGTCCAGCCACACTATACAGATACAGAGAAAGAATATTGAAACTAGCTGAGACTAGGGCCATGCAGTGCCTGAGGCTTTCTCTCTTGTAGGGGAACATCTCATACCATGGGCATTTACCTAGGATTGCGTGGTCACAAAGACTGTCCAGCAGATAGTTTCCATTGGCAGATCTGAACATTGATCCTTTTGGAAAAAAACTAAATATAGCAGTCAGATAACCTGCCAAGCACATCTCCTAAGGGTTCTAGGGAAACAACTCTGCGCCCTATCACATCTACTACCCTTATTTAGAATGTTTATCCTAGCTTCCAGAATGGGACAGCCCTTTAAAAATGAGAAAATATTGGCTAGAGAGATAATTGAGTGGTTAGAGTACAGAAGAGTTTTTCAGAGGACATGGTTTCAATTCAAAGCATCCACATGGTGGTTCATAATCCTCTGAAATTCCAGTCCTAGAGGTCCAATGCCTTTTTCTGACCTTCCAGGATAGGTATAGTAAGAAAATGACTAGAGTTTAGACACAACAGACATATATGCATATAAATACCCAAACACATAAAATATCATGATCAACAGTTAAAGGCAAGAGAAAAGTGTCAATATTATGGGTAGGAGAAGCTTTGGCTATAATGGAGCAAACATTTTAAATAAATGCCATCAAAGTTTAAAAGAAGGAGTATTTTTGTAAAAATTATACATCATAGTAAAACTTCTGGGAAAATAGAAAGGATACTCCTTGATATCTTTAGAACTGCTTTTCATGGAAGAGGAAATAAATCATCAAGCATGCATGTGGAAGGCCAATGAATCATGCTGAGGCTGAGACTTGAATTCAGTTCTGCCTGATTTTAAATATCTTCGTATTCCCATAGAAATGACTCAAAACATATAAAAAAGAGGGAAAAACAGAATGATAGTATTAAATCCACACAGTCGCTCAGCCTCTGACACATAGCAGACCTACCTTATTTTAAAGCAGGCCAACCTTTACAAACTCTAATTGACTTTACTTGAGATGAGAGTGAGAGGAAAATATGCATTGCTAAACCCCAACATGTTTTTTTTATTCCTTCCCATAACTCTGCCTTCCTCCTTCATTGCCCACTGTGATACCATAAATTCAATATGTCTTCCTGAAATGGAAGTCAAGAAAAATGGCTTTTACAGCCTCCCAGCTTCTATGTGACCCAAGACACTCACTACATAGATTACAAGTTTTAGCCAACAAGCCCCTAATGTCTCTGAAATCTCTGGTCCTAGTGTTCCATGTGTCATGAAAAACCCAGTAAGTGATAATATTTAAAAGATATGACTACAGACCCTAGAGGGATAGAATGCCTTCTCTCCCTGCCTTTGTATCCAGTTCTTATTTCACCTCCATCAATTCAAGTGGTTCATTTCCATCCAAACAACACAGCTCTGGATGTTAGAATTCTCACTAAAATGTTATGGGGCCTGTTCAAGTTATTCAGTTTGACAAAGAGAATCCAAACCCATAACTTTCTGTCTTCAAGAAGTGATAAAATCTTGACCTGATTTGTATTTTCCAATCAAATAAGAAGGTATTTATGCACTGGCTACATTATGCTGGCCTATCTATTTGGTGCAATGTCTCTGTAAGATGCCTAGGTTTTAGTGACTCATTTCTATAACTGTTAATAATGATTATCATTTGACAAAATGTACAATATATGTAGATAGGATGAATTTCTGAACATGCTTGAGAAGGATTATTTTGATTAGTTTCACTGAAGCAGAAGACTGACATTATTTCTTGCAGGCAACTTCTTCTAATGCTCTAAATACAAAGGTAAAATAAATAAAAAAAAGTCTGAATGAGAAATATTTGTTTGAGTTCTCTACTTACTCTTCAGTTTTTCTCCTGAGTTCATCATCTATCAACTACTCATCAATTTGTTAAATTCATCATCTATCCTATTATTAGCCTTCTGTTGAGTTCCTTTTCTATTCTGTCCTCATCTTACTGTTGAGACTGTTATCTAACATATTTTTGTCTTGATCCTGAGATCATCTATTGTGACTGTCCCTGCCATTGATACCACTGTAATCTTCCTTTTCTGACATCAGAATGCATATTCTTTGGACTTTCAAATTGAGCTAAAGAACAGTTTTTCTCTAGGAAGCTTTTAAGTCTCCAGTATCAGATGGGGACTGCTAAGGCATACAACACAAAGAATTAATCATGTATTGCCTTCCTTTCTCTGTGTCTCCACTGTGTAGAAATCATAACCACTGATGGACTATGAGCTTACATTTTATACCACATGGACGAGAAAGGTGTGTTCATTCCAGTAGAAATGGCCCTTCTAGGAACCAATACTGTAGATCTAGGAGCTTCTGTTGGTTGGTCTCCATCCAAATGATTGCTGGTATAATTATAAAGATCCAATCTCTTGCCTGTTTTTTAATGCAAAAACTACTTCTTGCTTGCCTTGAGCACCTGAAAGAGTATCTGTTTAGCCAAGGGGTTCATAAAAATAGATGTCTCTTCTTTGTGGACTTTGGGTCAGGAATTATCTATTTATATACTGGTTCATATATATCTGTGTAGTTTGTGAATATTATGTGCCTACTTCAGAATACACATGAAAATAATTGAGAGGCTCTTTTCTTCTCTCATTGTAATCTGGACATCAAAATCAGGTCATAAGTTTGTGTACAAACACTTTATCTACCATGCAATCTCAATAGTCTTAAATCTCCAATGTATAAATTTTCATTCTTTCAGTTCTATTATTTTAGAGTGAATATAGACTCACCCAAGCCAATTTATGAGAGGAGTAGGGATTTTTTTTTTCTATCTACATGATAATGTAGAAAATGCGATGTAGTCAGTGACTTATAAAATCTTGATCTTTGAACTATTGTTTTGTTTTTTGTTTTGTTTTTTTCCTTTGTGGAGGCAAGGTGCATTTTAAGAACCTCCTTTAGGCTTTCAAAGAGTTTAAGTATCATAGTTCTTCAGCTGGCACATAACATTGAGAAAAAGGTGAGTCCTGGTTTTATAAGTCTCAGAGCTGTGCTTATTGGGCACACAACACTCTCAATGGTAATTTACTACCAAATATCTAGAATTCCCAGGGCTCAATTAAAATACTAACATGGAGGTTTGACATGCAATGAAACCTATCAAGTGACGTGAGTTTGATTAATTTCCTCCACTGAACCCATTTCAAAAGAAGGATATAGCAATGCCCATTTGGTTATCTCTAAGGAGAAATAGGAATGAAATAGGGAAGAATCATTGGAAATTTTCAGAACAACTGACATAGAGTAAGACTACCGAGCAGCAAAGCAGCTGGGGTACTGGCTTCCTTACCCTAAAAGAAGATGGAAAGTTAACTTCTAACGTACATGTATGCTCTGAGGAATATATGTACACACCACTTTCTCTCTCTCTCTCTCTCTCTCTCTCTCTCTCTCTCTCTCTCTCTCGCTCTCACTCTCGCTCTCGCTCTCGCTCTCTCTCGCTCGCTCTCTCTCTAACACACACACACACACACACACACATACACACACACACACACATACACACACACATACGCAAAAGAGAACTTCCATAATATTCTCCTCGCTCTTCTTAGTAATATTCTGCTTTGTCTTCCAGACATTTTTTCACATTTTATGTCTTTCTCATTTCTTTAATTAGAGCCCAGAATCTATAGTTATGGTTGCCTGTAAGTGTATGTAAGTAACCTATTTACTTAAGCATGAATACTTTACTAACAGCAACACTACAAAGATTATGACTTCTGTCACCCCTGTCACTCACTAACTACAATAGATTCTCAGGGAGGAGGGGCTTTATGATTCCCCTTCTCTCTAGTGATTTACTCACGTGTATGTATATTTCCTAGGCACAGTTCTGAACAATGGAATAAGGCAGCTGAGAATTAAGTTCCTTCATTACTTTGATTTCTGCATCTTGGATGTAGACCAGCATTTGTAAGTTCCTCCAGATGTGGTTTCCTTGCAATGAAAATTAATGGAATAAGTATATGCTGGTTAACTTATCAACTGACTCATCAAGTTGCCTCATTTGGTAAGAGAAAGTCTGAACTAAGGGTTTATCTCCATTCAGATTGTCCTGTGAGCAAGTCTGAGGAAAGTTTTCTTGACTGATGATTGATTTGGGAGGGTCCAAGTCATCTAGAACAGTAGTGTCCCCTACAAACTGCCCTAGACTCTTTAAAGAAGAACACTGAGCAAACTATTTGGAACTAGCCATGAGGAAGAGCCAGTAAGTAGCATTTGTCCATGATCACTACTTCAGTTCCTATCTCCAGTTTTCTACTTGAGTTTCTGCACTGCCTTTTGTTAAAGAAAGTCTGTATTATGGACATGTAAGCCAAGTAATCTCTTTCCTCATCATGTTGGTTTGAATACTATTTTATCACATGAACCTAAATGTAACAAATACAATGCATTTAATCCTTTTAGTTAAAGGTATTTCTAAGTCTCTCTCCAGTGCTCTCCTACTCTCCCATTCCATCTACTCATTTTTCTCACTTAATGATACAGAACATCATGAAACCAGAAGCACATGGCAAATGTGCTTAGACTTATGGTACACAAGAGGTACATGGTTTAGTATCTGCTTCCTGTAAAATCGCTCAATATAGATTCTCCATAAAATTTGAAGTCAAAGGATATTTTCACCCTTCATTAGTAACTGCTATTTACCAAATGAGGTGAAGATTGAACCTCTCTGTGATGTGCTTCATACAGTTTGAAGCATCAGCATCTATATTTCTTGGACTTCCCACATCTGTTAAAGGACCAAATGGATAGTGAGCATACACACCTAGCCAGCGTGTAGTAGATGCACACTGGATGCTCTGAGAGGACAACAGAGAGAAGGAGTAATGTGCATATATATGGCCACTTTTTAGAACAACCACTTCTTCACATGCAAGCAGTCTGAGAAAATAGAAAATAGGAGCACCTGAGGCAAAACAGCCTCCAACTTCCACTTCCCTGACTAGTTTATATTTTGATATATCAATTTGTGAGGTCTATCAATGCTATAGGCAAAAGTAATCTCAACATCTTCAGGCTATGCTGCTGATGGTTATAATGAAACTTCTCCCAGAATCTTAACCACTGAAACTACATTGGCCACAGTACTGCAAATGGTTGGCATAGCAGAGCAAGAGCATAGGCTTTAGTCTGGATTTGTGCTAATACCAGTTTAGGTCATTGCTAATGCTCTGACTTGCCAGGCAAGTAATGGTAACTCTGTTTCCTATAGATGCCAACAGAAAGGATCAATATTGAATCACTTGGATATTACATCTGGCATTTTGCAGTAGAAAATTATAAATAACACAACAAACAATGTGATAATAGTATTTCCCCAATTAGAAACTAATTCCTGCTCTCATGAGCACAGTCAGGCTACCCTAGAAAGTGCCTCTGCAAGGAGGAAACTGGAGAAATGTGATGGAGGAGCAGAGCAGTGGTGCCTAAGCTGTGGAGAAGTAGAACTGATGCTGTGATGGACAACAGAGAGGAATGAGATCAATGGTGGAACATATCATGGTGCAGTGGGTTTGAGGCATTGTAGTTCAGCACCCTGGATGTTAAAGCAGATGTAGACTCATCCTCTGAAATGCTGCCTGGACATAAGATAACCACTAGATCTACTCAGTGATGGAGACCCAACATTAAAAATAAAACTCAAACTAAATTTGACAACTTCAAAAGAACACGAGATCCTGCACTGCTGCTGAGGGCCATATGTGGGTCAATCACCCTAATGTGACTGGAGTCCAGGTTGATATTCAAGGACTGTGTTATCCCTTGACAATATGTGACTGTTTGTGGCCTATGCAATGGCCTGACTTTGTGATAGTGTCTGTGGGTTATACTGTACTCAGGGATTTTACTGATGTGAATATCCTGCACCGCTACCTGAGACCATACCTGTATCCAGGTCCAGGCTGCTGCTGAGAGCCATGTCTAGGTACAAGGTGCCTGTGCATTTTCTGCTTTCACGTTCACTGTTTGTTTGTTGGTGGTGTATAGAATAGCTATTGATTTATGCAGCTCTATTCTGTATCCTGCAATATTATTCAATTTGTTTATTTCTGGAAGATTTTTTGATAGAATTTTAGGGTTCTCTAATTTATAGTATTATTTTGACTACAAATTTGACTTCAGTTTGATTTCTCCTTTCCTTGTTTATATCTCTTGGATTTTATTTCTTGCTTTATTTGCTTCAGCTACTATTTCTATCACAGTATTTGAAAGGAGTCTATTGTGATCATTTTTTTGTCTTTGAGTTTGTTTAAATAGTTTATTACATTGATGGATTTCCATATATTGAACCATCACTGCCTCCCTGGGATCAAGCCTACTTGATCACGATGTATGTTCATTTTTATGTGTTCTTGGATTCGGTTCATGTGAATTATATTGAGTATTTTTGTGTCTATATTCATAAGGGAAATTGGTCTGAAGTTCTGTTACTTTGTTGGATCTTTGTGTGGTTTTTAGGTATAAGGATAATTCTAGCTTCATAAAATAATTGGGTAGGGTTCCTTTTGTTTCTATCTTGTGCAATATTTTAGAAAGTATTTGTACTAGGTCTTCTATGAATGTCAGATAGAATTCTGCACTAAATCCATCTGGTCCTGGGTTTTGGTGGTTTTTGGGGTGTGGGGGGAGACTTTTAATAAGTGCTTCTGTTTCTTTAGGAGTTAAGTGCCTGTTTAGATCCTTTATGTGGTCCTGATTGAACTTTGGTACTTGGTATTGGTCTAGAAAATTGATCACTTCATCCAGATTTTCCAGTTGTGTTGAATACATGCTTTCAACATGTATTCTGATGATTTTTTTTAATTTTCTCAGATTTTGTTGTCATGTCTCCCTTTTCATTTCAGATTTTATTAATTTGGATATTCTCTCTGTGCCCTATTGTTGGTCTGACTAAGTATTTATCTATCTTGTTGATTTTCTCAAGAAAAAAGCAGCTTCTGGTTTAGTTTATTCTTTTTATAATTCTTTTTGTTTCTACTTGGTTGATTTCAGCCCTAAGTTTGATTATTTCCTGGTGTCTACTGCTCTTTGGTGTATTTGCCTGAGAACAAAAAGTTCTAGAGCTTTTAGGTGTGATGTCAAGGTGCTAGTGTATGCTTTTTCCAGTTTCTTTTTGAAGGTAATCAGTGCTATGAGTTTTCCTTTTAGCACTTTCATTGTGTCCCATAAATTTGACTATGTTAGAAACAAAAGGAACACTGCCCAATTACTCTATGAAACTAGAATTGTGCCTTTGTTTTCATTAAATTCTAAAAATATCTTCAATTTCTTTCTTCATTTCTTCCTTGACCAATTTATCACTGAATAGAATGGTGTTCAACTTTCATGTTTATGTGTGCTTTTTGTTGTTTTTGTTGTTATTGAAGAAAAGCCTTAGTTCATGGTAACCTGATAGGATGCGTGGGATTATTTCAACTTTCTTGGATCTGTTGAGGTCTATTTTATGTGGTCAGTTTTTTAGAAGACACCATGAGGTGCTGAGATAAAGGTGTATTCTTTTGTTTTACGAAGAAATGTTCTATAAATATCTGTTAAATTCAATTGGTTCATAACTTCTGTTAGTTTCTCTGTGTTTCTATTTAGTTGCTGTTTCCATGATCTGGCCATTGATGAGAGTGTTGAAATCTCCCACTGTTATTGTGTGTGGTACAATGTATGCTTTGAGCTTTAGTAAGTTTTCATCTACGAATGTATGTGCTCTTGCATTTGGAGCATAGATATTAAGGATTGAGATTTAATCTTGCTGGATTTTTCCTTTGATGAATATGATGTGACTTTATTTTTTTTGAAAACTTTTGATTGAAAGTCCATTCTATTCGATATTAGAATGGCTATTCCAGCTGGTTCTTTGGGACCATTTCCTTAGAAAATTGTTTTCCAACTTTTTACTCTGAGGTAGAGTTTGCCTTTCTTACTGAAGTATGTTTACTATATGCAGCAAAATGCTGGGTCCTCTTTACATATCCAGTCTATTAGTCTATGTCTTTTTATTGCTGAATTGATTCATTGACGTTAAGAGATATTAAGGAGTAGAGGTTGTTGTTTTCTGTTACTTTTGCTCTTAGAGGTAGAATTATGTTTGTGTGGCTCTCTTCTTTGGATTTCCTTACAAGGAGATTTCTTTTTTGCTTTTTCTAGGGTGTAGTTTTCCTTTTTCTTTTCGAGTTTTCCATCTATTATCCATTGTGGGGCTGGATTTGTGGAAATATATTGAGTAAATTTTGTTTCCTTATGGAATATCTTGGTTTCTCCATCTATGGTTATTGAGGATTTTGCTGGCAGTACCCTGGGATGGCATTTGTGTTCTCTTAGCATATGTCTGACATTTGCCCAGAATCTTCAGGCTTTCACAGTCCCTGGTGAGAAGTCTGGTATAATTCTGGTAGGTCTGCATTATATGTTACTTGACCTTTTTCCCTTATGCTTTTAATATTCCTTCTTTGTTTTGTGTATTTGCTGTTTGGACTATTATGTGACAGGAGGAATTTATTTTCTGTTCCAATCTATTTGGAGCTCTTTATGCTTCTTGTATGTTTGTGGACATTTCTTTCTTTAGTAGTGAACTTTTCTTCCAGAATTTTGTTGAAGGTATTTTCTGTCCCTTTAAGTTGGGAATCTTTGCTCTCTTCTATGCTTATGATCCTTAAGTTTGATCATTGCATTGTGTCCTGGATTTCCTGGATATTTTGGATTAGGAGCTTTTTGCATTTTTCTTTGACAGTTGTGTCAAATTTTTCTCTGGTATCTTCTGCCCCTGAGATATTCTCTTCTATCTCTTGTTTTCCATTGTTGATGTTTTTGTCTAATACTCCTCATCTATTTCTTAGGTTTACTATATCCATGGTTGTCTTGCTTTGTGTTTTCTTTATTGTTTCTACTTCCATTTTTAAATCCTGGAAGGTTTTTTTTTTGTTTCAATTCCTTCAACTATTTGGTTGTGTTTCCTTGTAATTTTGAAGGTATTTTTGTGATTCCTCTTTAAGGGCTTCTACTTGTTTACCTGCGTTATCCTGTCTATTTTTAAGGGAATTATTTATGTCCTACTTAATGTCTTCTAACATCATTATGAGATATGATTTTAAATCCAAATCTTGCTTTTCCTGTGTATTTGAATATCCAATATTTTCTTTGGTGAGAGAATTGGGTCCTGATGATGCCAAGTAGTCTTGATTTCTGTTGCATAGCTTCCTGTGCTTGCCTCCCACCATCTGGTTGTCTCTGGTGTTAGCTGGTCTGTCTCTGACAGTAGTTTAACCCTCCTGTAAGCCTGTGTGTCAGCACTTCTGAAGACTGGCTTTCTTCCAGAATTATCTGGATAAAGAGAAGTTTTTCACAGGGTCAGCTCCTAGCACAGGTTGAAGCCAGAAGTATCCTGTCCCAAATTGCTCCTGGGTTCCTATGTCCAGATGTCTCCAGATGAGCTGCTCTTCTCTCAGGTGTGTCAGCGCACCTGGCTACTAGCTTTCAGCTTTGGGCACAGACAGAAACTGGAAGCATCCTGTCTCAGATTGCTGCTTCCTTCATTCCTGTGTCCAGAGGTTTCCAAGTGAGTTCCTATTGTGCCAAGAATATGAGCAGAAGTGATCGTCTCCCTGTAGCTCTCAGGATTCTCTGCACTTCTGGCAGCCCAGCTCTCTCCCCGCAGGACTTGAGTACACAGTTCTGAGGGAGTGGGTCAGTTCTGTGTGCAGGCAAAAACCAGAAAGATCTATTATTTTATTCCTAGATATACTATAAACAATCTTAAGATGCAAGCCAGTGGACTTAGTGTGTAAAGTCTCTTCCCAACAAGGCTGATGGCCTGATCCCCAAACCAACAAGGTGGGTAGAGAGGATAAGCTTGTCAGGCATACCCTGGCACTTGTTGTTCTCATATACCCACAGATACAAATAAATAAATCAGTAGACTCCTAAATTTTCTACAAATCTAGAACATAGAGACTGTTTAGGTTATAATCTGAAATACATTAAGTTGTTCTTCAGTGTAATGAAACTCTAAACAATCATCAATATGAAACATTTCTCTAGAACTCTGAAGAAAAAAGACCACAGCTAAATGCTGAGGGTTACCAAAGCTGTGTATCATGATTAACATACGGTGATCTTGATTATAATTTTCCTCCTTAAATATGTCAGTTGCTATTTTAAATCTATTCATATTCAGACTTAATACTAAATGGAATTTCACTTATGTGTTGTACTAGGTTGACTCAGCCCTAATAATACAAACATCATCTCAAGCAAAAAATCTGTCTTCCTACTGTTTCCATGCATTTGATGGTCCCTGCTGTAGTTAAATGTTTTCTATATTTTTAATTATTTCACCTATATACAAGGACAAAAACAGAATTTTTGTTCATTATTTTATAATAAAAACTCACAGCTGTAACATCAATATAAGTAAGCTCAACTTCATTTCACTACAAAAAAAGTCTGAAAAATATTCATCCACTCTATCATTTGAGACTCAAGGGTATTGGATTCTTTCATGTGTACTGTGCTTTAAATTTTTCCTTGGATGCCATTACTATCTCTACTTTGAAAAAAATGTAGTATATGCAGTACTAGGGGCAGAGAAGCTGTTGTATGTAAACTAGAAAGTGAATCCTTCTGCATGAAGATTCATGTTCAAGACAGCATTTAGGGAACCGCATTTATGGTTTAAAAAAAAGACTGAATTTGCAAGATCATCAGCTTGCACAGGCTCATGTACAAGTGGCTTTCACAGAACTGACCAGAGACCCTACAGCTGGTCTTAGATGTCAAGTTGATCAATTACCTAAGAACATGATTCTCTCCCAGCATTATGGGAATGACTGACCCTTCTGATGGGAACTCTTTACTAAAAAGACTCATGTTCATAGTCATCCCTGCTGGAGATATAGTCAAAATGATGATAGAATCAGCTTATTATATAAATTTTCCTGAAGTCCATGACCTTAGAGCAAGTTAATTGTCTTTTTATTTTCACTCACTGATTGCAACCCTTTTCTGTAGTATTTATTTTATTTACCTTCAATATATCCTCTCATCACTTTTATCTATTTTTAATTTCTCCAGCATTTTATATAAAATCGATGCTAGATGCCTAAGAATAAGTAATTACAACTGCAAACAATACGTATTACTTCTTCCTTCCACTTGTAGACCTATACACACTCAAGTGCCCATGTTCACTCATTGTTTTTTTGTCCACTTGACACAAACATGGGTACATGTGAGAAGAAGAAACTTTAGTTGAGGAGTTATATCCCTCGTCTTGGCCTGCAGACGAGTGTTATTGACTCTTTCGTGACTAATGACTGATGTGGGAGAGGTCAACACATGTTGTAGGCAGTGCTACTCCTGTACAGATAGTCTTAGGTTAGAGTCCATTGTCTCTGGTTCAGTTCATGTTGCCAGGTTTCTGCACTGAGTTCTTGACCTGACTTCACTTAATGACAGATTTAAACTCTAAGATGAATAAATCCTTTCCTCTCCATATTAATTGTCTGTTTTCTGTAATCCTCATAAAATGGCAAAGATGTGACTTGAACAAATAGAGAAGGACCATTGGGAGGAAACTTATGATACAGTGGTGTGGAATAAAGGAAGATGAGTTCTCCTTTTATAGTCCGTCCAATCTCACTAATCTCATCCAAAAACCTCCCACAGAGTTGACTTCCCTCCCAGTTTTCATCATGCCTTTGGCTTACTTTACCCATTTTCCTATGACACATGCAGGAAGGAAGTTGCATGAGCTAAATTCTGAACCCTTAATAGATTTCCCCTTTCTTGCACCATTTGCTTCCCTTAAACGTATGCCTAATCACCAATTTTATGGTAGTTTTGATTACACCTCTCAGAAAGTATTTCCTTTTTTATTTAAAAAAATGTGGAGGTTGGCACAAAATGGCTACAAGTTGAAGCACAAAAGCTTTGCTGGAACCACCTGTGACTTAGTTGTATAGAATGTTATTTGGACATGACACATATCAATACATACTAAGGGACTGCATGGCTGAATTCACCAGAGCAGAAAGATGAAGAGATGTCCAATCAAACATTCAGTCAGAAAAACAAAGTTAAATGTAAGATTAAAAGAGATGTCTGAAGTTGTGCACTCCTGAGACTGCAGGGCTGGAGAGACTGCTAACACTGCCCATCCTTGCCCACATTCCTGGCCCAAGTGGAAACCGTACAGGGCCTCTGTGAACAGGAAGATAGGGGGACTCAAGCGGCAGGTCCACTGTGGTCCAGACACCTACTGGAACTGAAGGGACCGCGTTAACAGCTCCCTGCACCCAAATACCGTGGGAGGGAGAGCTAAACCTTCAGAGGGGCAGACAAGCCTGGGAAGCCAGAGGAGACTACACTCCCCCCACATTTCTGACTCTAGAGAAAAATACCTAGTGCCAGCTGGAACCCTATGGACAGAGACCTGAAAAAAGACAGGGCAGGCCCTTCTGGTTGTTGCCCTCACAGAGTGCTGAAACGCAGCCACTGAGGAATGACTTCAGGTATGAGACCAGAGTTAAAACCAACTTTTCTGCTCCAAGTGAACTACCTGCTGGACCCAGGACCCAAGCCCACAGGAACAGCTGAAGAAAAGTAAACAGGAAAGACTACACACCTAAAAGCAGAATACTCTGTTCCCATAAATGGCTGAAAGAAAACAGGAAAACAGGTCTAAAGCACTCTTGACAAACAGGCCTATAGGACAGTCTAACCACTGTCAGAAATAGCAGAACAAGGTAACACCAGCGACAACGTGATGGCGAGAGGCAAGCACAGGAACCCAAGCAACAGAAACCAAGAATACATGGCATCATCAGAGCCCAATTCTCCCACCAAAGCAAACACTGAATGTCCAAACACACCAGAAAAGAAGGTCTAGATTTTAAATTACATTTGATCATGATGATGGAGGACTTCAAGGAAGACATAAAGAATTCCCTTAGACAAACGCAGGAAAACATAAATAAACAAGTAGAAGCCTATAGAGAGGAATCACAAAAATCCCTGAAAGAATTCCAGGAAAACACAATCAAACATGTGAAGGAATTAAAAATGGAAATAGTAGCAATAAAGAAAGCACAAATGGAGACAATACTGGATATAGAAAACCAAAGGAAGAGACAAGGAGCTGTAGATACAAGCATCACCAACAGAATACAAGAGATAGAAGAGAAAATCTCAGGAACAGAAGACTCCATAGAAATTATTGACAAAACTGTTAAAGATAATGTAAAACGGAAAAAGCTACTGGTCCAAAACATACAGGAAATTCAGGACATGATGTGAAGATCAAACCTAAGGATAATAGGTATAGAAGAGAGTGAAGACTCCCAGCTCAAAGGACCAGTAAATATCTTCAACAAAATCATAGAAGAAAATTTCCCTAACCTAAAGAAAGAAATGCCCATAAACATACTAGAAGTTTACAGAACTCCAAATAGATTGGACCAGAAAAGAAACTCCTCCCTTCACTTAATACTCAAAACACCAAATCCACAAAATAAAGAAATAGTATTAAAAGCAGTAAGCAAAAAATGTCAAGTAACATATAAAGGCAGGCCTATCAGAATTACACCAGACATCGCACCAGAGACTATGAAAGCCAGAATATCCTGGACAGATGTCATACAGACCCTAAGAGGACACAAATGCCCGACCAGGTTACTATAGTCAGCAAAACTCTTAATTAACATAGATGGAGAAACCAAGATATTACAAGACAAAACCAAATTTACACAATATCTTTCTACAAATCCAGCCCTTAAGAGGATAATAAATGGTAAAGCCCAACATAAGGAGGGAAGCTACACCCTAGTTAAAGCAAGAAACTAATCGTTTGGCAACAAAACCAAGGGAAGACAAGCACACAAACGTAATCTCACATTCAAATAAGGATATAACAGGAAGCAACAATCACTATTCCTTAATAGCTCTCAACATCAGTCGTCTCAATACCCCAATAAAAAGACACAGATTAACAAACTGGATATGCTATAAGGACCCTGCATTCTGCTGCCTACAAGAAACATACCTTACAGACAAAGACAGATACTACCTCAAGTGAAAGGCTGGAAAACAACTTTCCAAACAAATGGTCTGAAGAAGCAAGCTGGAGCAGCAATTCTAATACCAAATAAAATCGACTTTCAACCAAAAGTCATCAAAAAAGATAAGGAAGGACACTTCATATTCATCAAAGGAAAAATCCACCAAGATGAACTATCAGTCCTAAATATCTATGATCCAAATACAAGGGCACCTACATACATTTAAAAAAAAAAAAAAACCTGACTAAAGCTCAAACACACATTGCATCTCACACAATCATAGTAGGAGATTTCAACACCCCACTCTCATCAATGGACAGATCATGGAAACAGAAATTAAACAGAGACATAGACTGACTAACAGAATTCGTGAACCAAATGGATTAAACAGACTTATAGATAGATAGATAGATAGATAGATAGATAGATAGATAGATAGATATAGATAGATATAGATATAGATATAGATATAAAACATTCTATTGTAAAACAAAAGGATATACCTTCTCATCACCTCATGGAACTTTCTCCACAATTGACCACATAATCGGGCAGAAATCAGTACCCAACAGACAGAGAAAGATAGAAATAATTCCATGTGTCCTATCAGACCTTCACGGCCTAAAGCTGGCCTTCAATAACAATAAGGAAAGAATACCCACATATACATGGAAGTTGAACAATGCTCTACTCAATGATAACCTGGTTAAGGAAGAAATAAAGAAAGAAATTAAAGACTTCTTAGAATTTAATGAAAATGAAGGTATAAAATACCCAAAATTAGGAAACACAATGAAAGCTGTGCTAAGAGGAAAACTCATAGCTCTGAGTACCTGCAGAAAGAAACAGGAGAGAGCATATATCACTAGATCAACAGCACATCTAAAAGTTCTAGAACAAAAAGAAGGAAAAAGAAGGCAGGAAATTATCGAACTCAAAGTTGAAATCAACCAAGTAGAAGCATAAAGGGCTATACAAAGAAACAAAAGAACCAAAAACTGGTTCTCTGAGAAAATCAACTAGATAGATAAACCCTTAGCCAGACTAACCAGAGAGTGTGTCCAAATTAACAAAATCAGAAATTAAAAGGGAAACATAACAATAGAATCAGAGAAAATTTAAAAAAAATCAAAAGATCCTACTACAAAAGCCTATATTAAAAAAACTTGAAAATCTGGAGGAAGTGGAAAATTTCCTAGACAAATACCAGGTACCAAAGTTAAATTGGGAACAGAAAAACCATTTAAACAATCCCATAACTCCTAAAGAAAAAGAAGCAGTCATTAAAAGTCTTCCAACCAAAAAAAGCCCAGCTCCAGATGGGGTTCAGTGCAGAATTCTATCAGACCTTCATCGAAGACCTCATGTCAATACTATCCAAATTATTCCACAAAATTGAAACAGACAGATCACTATTGAATTCCTTTAATGAAGTGACTATTACTCTTATAACTTAAAAAACACAAAGACCCAACAAAAGAGAACTTCAGACCAATTTCCCTTATGAATATCGACGCAAAAATACTCAATAAATTTATTGCAAACTGAATCCAAGAACACATCAAAACAATCATTCATCATGATCAAATAGGCTTCAACCCATAATGCAGGACTGGTTTAATATACAGAAAATCATCAACATAATCCACTATTTAAACAAAGTGAAAGACAAAAACCACATGATCATTTCATTAGATGGTGAGAAAGTATTTGACAAAATTCAAAACCCCTTCACGATAAAAGTTCTGGAAAGAACAGGAATTCAAGGCCCATAGCTAAATATAGTAAAAACCATATTCAGCAAATGAGTAGCAGACACTAAACTAAATGGAGAGAAACTTGAAGCAATCCCAATAAAATCAGGGATTAGTCAAGTCTGCACACTCTCTCCCTACTTACTCAATATAGTTCTCGAAGTCCTAGCCCAAGCACTCAGAAAACAAAAGGAGATCAAAGGGATACAGATTGGAAAGGAAGATGTCAAAATATCGCTATTTGCAGATGGTATGATTGTATATTTAAGTGTTCCCAAAAGATCTACCAAAGAACTTCTAAACCTGATAAACACCTTCAGCAGTATGGCTGAGTATAAAATTAACTCAAATAAATCAGTAGCCTTCCTCTACACAAAAGAGAAACAAGCTGAGAAAGGAATTAGGGAAAATACACCCTTCATCATAGTCCCAAAAATATAAAATACTTCAGTGTGACTCTAACCAAGCAATTAAAGATCTGTATGATAAGAATTGCAAGCCTCTGAAGAAAGAAATTGAAGAAGATCTCAGAAGATGGAAAGATATCCAATGCTCAAGGATTGGCAAGATTAACATAGTAAAAATGGCCATTTTACCAAAAGCAATTAACAGATTCAATGAAAACCCCATCAAAATTCCAATCCAATTCTTCATAGAGTTAGACAGAACAATTTGCAAATTCATCAGGAATAACAAAAAATCCAGAAGAGCTAAAGCTATCCTCAAAAATAAAAGGATTTCCAGGGGAATCACTATCCCTGAACTCAAGCAAAATTACAGAGCAAAAAATTGTATGGTGTTCATACAGAGACAGGCAGATAGACCAGTAGAATAGAATTAAAGACCCAGAAATGAACCTACATACCTATGGTCACATGATTTTTGACAAAGGTTCCAAAACCATACAATGGAAAAAAGATAGCATTTTCAGCAATGGTGCTGGTTCAACTGGAGATTGGATGCAGCATTCAGAAGAATGCAGGAGAATGCAGATCGATCCATGCTCATCACCCTGTACAAAGCATAAGGCCATGTGCATCAAGGACCTCCACATCAAACCAGATGCATTCAAACTAATAGAAGAAAATGTGGGGAAGAGTTTCGAATACATGGGCACTGGAGAAAATTTCCCGAACAAAACACCAATGACTTATGCTCTAAGATCAAGAATCGACAAATGGAATCTCATAAAACTGCAAAACTTCTGTAAAGCAAAGGACACTTTTGTTAGGACAAAATGGCAACCAACAGATTGGGAAAAGATCTTTACCAATCCTGCAACTAGTAGAGGGTTTATATACAAAATATACAAAGAACTCATGAAATTAGATTGCAGGGAGACAAATAACCCTATTAAAAAATTAAAAATGGGGTTCAGAGCTCAATAAAGAATTCACAGCTGAGAAATGTCGATTGGCTGAGAAGCACTTAAACAAATGTTCAACATCTTTAGTGATAAGGGAAATACAAATCGATACAACCCTGAGATTCTACGTCAAACCAGTCAAAATGGTTAAGATCAAAAACTCAGGTGACAGCAGATGCTGGCAAGGATGTGGAGAAAGAGGAACACTCCTCCATTTTTGGTGGGATTGCAAACTGGTACAACCACTCTGGAAATCAGTCTGGAGGTTCCTCAGAAAATTGGATATTTCACTACCTGACTACCTAGCTATACCTCTCCTGGGCATATACCTAAAAGATGCTCAACATAAAACAAAGATACATGCTTCACTATGTTCATACCAGCCTTATTTATAATAGCCAGAAACTAGAAAGTACCCAGATGCCCTTCAACAAAGGAATGGATTCAAAAAAATGTGTACATCTACACAATGGAGTACTACTCAGCTCTCAAAAACAATGTCTTTGTTGAAATTCATAGGCAAATGGAATGAACTAGTAAATATCATCCTGAGTGAGGTTACTCAATCTCAGAAAAACACACTTGGTATGCACTCATTGTTAAGTGGATATTATCCGAAAAGCTCTAATTACCCAAGTTGTAATACACAGACCACAGGAAGCTCAAGATTACCAAAATGCGGATATTCCCACTCCTTCTTAAAAGGGTAAAAAATATCCATAGGAGGGGATATGGAAGCAAAGTTTAGAGCAGCATCTCAAGCACTGGCCATTCAGAACCTGCCCCACATCTGGCCCATATATCTACAGCCACTAGAGCTAGATAATACTGATGAAGCTAAAAAATGCATGCTGAAAGGGACCTGATATAGATCTCTCCTGAGAGACTCATCAGAGGTCAACGTTAGCAGCCAACCACTGAACTGAGAACAGGACCCCTTTTGGGCAAAATTCGAGGAAGGGTTGAAAGAGTTGAAGGAGCTTGCAACCCCATAAGTACAACAATGCCAACCAACCAGAGCTTCAGGGACTAAACCACTACTGAAAGACTATACATGGAATGAGCCAGGGCTTCAACTGCATATGTAGCAGAGTATAACCTTGTTGTGGCACCAGTGGAAGGGGGAGCCCTTGGTCCTGCCAAGGTTGGTCCACAAGTGTAGGGGAATATGTGGGAGGGGCAGTAAGAGGGAATGTATGTGGGGAATACTTGTATGGGGGAGGTGGAGGAGAGTGGAGGTGGGCTTATGGACAGGAAACTGGGAAGGGGAATAGCATTTGAAATGTAAGTAAAGAAATATATCTAATTAAAAAAAAACAAAGCTGCACATTTGCTACAAACATTTAGGAGGCCTATGCCTGCTGTGCATGTTCCTCAGTTGGTGGTTAAGTGTCTATGGGGATGACCCTTGTAAACATATGTTTAACAATATTCATTCTTCCAATTTATTCACACAAGATGTCTTACCTCTATCTTTATACATTTGGACATTTCGTCCATGTTTTATATCTTTATTGGCATAGGCATATGGTGATGGATTTATCATCTTAACACATCTCAGGAAAGGGTGAATGAATAATGCTGTTCCTCTATCAGATTGGTCTAGGGGCAAGTCTGTATTTTTTTGAATGATGATTGATGTGGGAGGTCCAAGATCACTAGAAGTGAAACATTCATGGTCAAATGACCCAGGATTGCATAAGAGAAAAAACTGAGTAAGCGATGAGGAATAGCCAATAAGTAGCATTCCTCCATGGCTTCTACATCAGGTCCCAGCTCTAGTTTTCTGCTTGAGTTCCTGCCCTGTCTTCCCTCAACTGTAAGCCAGACACATAAGCCAAATAAAGCCCATAATCTCCAAATTGACGTTGACTAGTATTTTAGAACATGACATATAATCTAACTAGAACAAGGTATTTTGCCCCTTTGGTTTAATGTTTTTCTAAGTTTCTCTCCTCTCCTCTCCCATTCCCCCCCCCCACCTTCTGACCCATTTTCTTTTCTCAATCATTGAGCTTATTTATTTACTTTTCAATTCATCACCCTTGTCATGTGGCATCATACTGCATAGTTCTGCATGTTAATTTTGTATTCTGAAATGTGACTGAATTCCCTGTTTGTCAGTGCTCTGACACACATACCAAGTGCTCGGATGATAGGCTGGTGCATATGGTTGTCTATATAGTGCTAGGTGCCTACCCATTTATAGATTCCAGGTAAGGGAGTTATTGTTGCCCTCTGTATTGTTTTTGTTTTGTTTTGTTTTGTTTTTCCGGAGCTGGGGACCGAACCCAAGACCTTGCGCTTCCTAGGCAAGCACTCTACCACTGAGCTAAATCCCCAACCCCTGTTTTTGTTTTTTAATCATGTTAATTTACCCATTTTTGTGCCTTGTGCAGGGAATATTAATACAATTCTGACACAAATAATAAGCAAGGTATTAAAACACACCAGGAGAAGAATGGTAGAAAGAATCACTTTATAATTACACATTTAATGATTAAACTGAGCAAAAATAACCCTGGTTTCTATGTCCATTTTCTAGAATAATTAGGACAGAAGGGGACACATGTAGACTACATGTTAATATTCCCTCAGGTGTTCAAAAATGTGTCTAAATCACCATTTTAGAGACTTCAGTCCACATTAATTTTGTTCTTTCTGGACCATAGTGATGCAGAACACTATTATGCGGTAAACATGTGGCATATGCTATCAATTCCATGTACATAAGAGACAGCATAGGACTTATTCAGGCCAAAGTGCATTTCCCATGAATAAGCCCTAGTGTAGGGAAATGATGTTTCAAACAGTACTAGTCTCCTACAATTTACCAGCTCTCTACAGTGCCTTCACAGAACACAATAACTAAGGAGTGGCTCCATTAATTACAGTGGATCATTATGATCTAATCATCTTGAGAAAAGGCTTCAGAAAAAATATAGAAGGACGCTTTCTGTTAATATTTATTCCTCTCTGGTTTCCTGTAGAGTTGTTCAATAAGGTCCTCTCCAAAATTTGAAGTCAATGGTCAGGATTTTTGCCACCCATCAGCGCCTGTGTTTAAACCATATGAGGGAAGTCTTAAGCCTCTCCTGTAATGCACTTCAGGCAGTTTGGAGTATCAGCATCTTTTTCTGCTGAACTTTCTAGATCTATTGAAGGATCATATGGTTAACAGACACACATAAGCAATTTGCATATAGATACACAAATGCTGTCAGAGAACCAGAGAAAGAAAGGCCAATATACACATATCTGAGCACTTTCTAGCATAACCACTTCTTGACATGGAAGCTTACTGAACACATAGACAAACAAGGAGGAGTAAGTGGGGCAAAACAGCCTCAGATTTCCACTTCCCTAAGTGGTTTATGTCATGGCTTATATCACTGTGTGAGGAGCACTGTAATGCTGCAGACAAAAATAATTTGCAATATCTTCTGGCTCCAGGCTAGTGATGGTTAGAGTGAAACTTCTCCCAGAATATTGGCCACTGAACCTTGATGTCATGCCAGTCTGCAAACTGGTTGCATAATAGATCAAGAGCATAGGAGCTTGTCCTGGTTTCTGCTGATACCAGTTTAGGTTATTGCTAATGCTCTGACTTGTCTGGCATGTGATAGTGACTCTCTCTCCTAGAGATGCCAAGAGGGAGGATGGAGATTGAGTCACTTGAATATCACATCTGGCACCTGACAATAGAAAAATAAAACAAATATAACAATTAACAATGTTATATTTGGTTACTCTTTATTGGAAGGGAATTATTGACTATTCTAAAGTGAAGAAATATTTTATTCTGTGCAACTTACCTGAGACCCAGAGTAACCAAATTGCCAATGCCTGGGCAGGCGTCTTCATGGCCATACTATGTCCTGACTGGGACTGACTCCTACAGAGACTGCACAGCCAGCTAAGAATCTGTTGGTTAAGGAGGATGCACTCTGGTAACATGCAAATCAGCAACTTTTAATAGGTCTAGAGACAGTTGCAGTGTCGGTTCAGGTCAGTAACACAGGAAGTCTCAGAGTCTATTGGGACCCTCCATCAGGTCTGGGAGAAACACACTTGCTACAGAAAAACTATTTGTCCCTGGGGACCACAGAATGTAAATTGTCTACTGTCCTTTAAGTAGAGAATTCCTTTGCTCACTTCATCAATAATGTCATTTTTTTAAACTTTGAATTTGATGGGCACTTGGAGATTTAATTCTTTAAAATCTTTTCTTGTTTCTGCTTCTTATATAATAAAATAATGTAGTTGTTGACAGGTGGTCCTTAAGGATTACCTAAGGCTATTCTTGTCTTCTACTCTCAAGTTTAATCTTCTTTTCTGAGTCCTTCAGTCTAATCCTCCTACACATATTGGGGAAACTTGTTATACTGCTCCCCAGACTAACAACAGGTGAGGTGGCAAGGCCATCTGAAGCAAGAACTATTTGTACACTGTATCATTATAGACACAGCATGCATGTGCCAATAAACTTCAAAGACTTCAGGCTCTACTCAGATGATTTGCTGTATGAAATTGATTGTTGACTCACTGAGTGTTTCTTGGTTGTGAAGAAACTCCTGGGAAACTCTAGAGCTCAGGAGCTGACACTAATCTGACATCTGAAGGTACCAATCAAATGTGTTTCTGTCACTCTATGGGAGGTTGTGACTTGACCTGTGGCTATGTAAACAGCTTCTCCTGGGCTAGCCTTCAGAGAAAGCAGAGTCTGGGTTATCACCACTGGATATCCATTATTGCCACTGGATAATAAAAGTATAATAAAGATAAATATTATTTAATATACAGATAGGAAAGTATCTAACAATTATTTCCTTTATTATTTATTTCCTACTAATTGTGTTCAAAGTTTGGGTGATATCTTAGTTAGGATTTTACTGTTGAGAACAGACAGCATAACCAAGGCCACTCTCATAAAGATAACATTTAATTGGGGTTGGCTTACAGATTCAGAGGTTCAGTCTGTTGTCATCAAGTTGGAGGGAGCATGGCAGCATCTAAGTAGACATTGTGTAGAGTAGCTGAGAGTTCTACATCTTGTTTTGAAGGCAAAAAAAGAGACTGGCTTCCAGGGAGCTAGGATAAGGGTCTTAAAACTATCCCATAATGATACATTTCCTCCAACAAGGCCACATTTACTACAACAAGGTTATACATCCTAATAGTACCACACCCTGGGCAAAGTATAGTCAAATCATCACAGGGGTATATTCTAAAAAGTAGTTCACTGAAAAAGCAGATTTACAAATCATAAAAAATCTTGGAATTCATCTGTGCCATACTCTTCTATCAGTGGCTGGCTTAACACCAGAACATAAATCTTTAAGCATCCTATCATTATTCTCAGTCACATGTCTAAACATACAGGCCTATCCTGGAGCACAATAGCTGCCATGATACATATTGACAGTTCATGGATGAGAAGTATTGTAATAAGCAGTGCCCACCCTCCCTCCACAGATTTCTTCATCTCCCTCTCTCCTTAGAGGGCAGAGTTTCTCAATCTATGGGTCACAACCCCCACAGGAATTGCCTTTCAAACATCAGACAGATCAGATAGCTATTTTATGACTCATATTAGTAGCAAAAATTACAGCTAGGAAGGAGTAAAATAATATTTTATGGTTTAGGGGTCACCACAACAGGAAGAATTTTAGTAAAACTATAGTAAAAAGCATAAGGAAGGTTGATCATTTTTGTGTAAGATCCAAACCATTAGTTGTCTCAGGGGGAAAAAACATGAAACAAAAATTAAGAAGTTGACCTTAGGAATCCTAATCAATCTCAGACTTGTTAGAATGAGCCTCTACAGAAAAGTATGCAAATGTGCTCATTGGTATAGTTCTATGGGAAAAGCAAAGGAGAAGAAAGTGACTTAAACCTTCATTTGCTCTTGTAGGAATCCTTCTACATTATATATTGCCTGAAGTTCTAAACAGAACTTCCAGTAGAAATATTTTGTTCTGTAAAGAGAACATAATGGGACTCTGCTACAGATAAAATCTGCCATTTATGAAGGTATAAATCATTGTCTTGCAAGGAAACCAGAAGAAGAGAGATACACAAACATAATTCCACTTCTAACAATGAAAATATCAGGAAGTGACAATCACTATTACTTAATATCTCTCAACATCAATGGACTCAATTCCTCAATAAAAAGACATAGACTAACAGACTGGATACGTAAAGAGGACCCAGCATTTTGCTGCATACAGGAAATACACCTAAGAGACAAAGACAGACAGTACTTCGGTGTAAAAGGCAAAAAAAAAAAAAAGACAAAAACCAACAACAACAACAAAAATAACAACAACTTTCCAAGCAAATGGTATGAAGAAATGAAGAAACAAGTTGGAAAAAACATTCTAATATCGAATAAAATTGACTTTCAACAAAGTCTTCAAAAAATAAGGAAGGACACTTGATATTCATCAAAGGAAAAATCCACCAAGGTGAACTCTCATTCCTAAAAATCTATGCTGCAAATACAAGGGCACCAGCATTCATAAAAAAATAAATAAATAAATAAATAAATAAACAAACAAACAAACCTTACTAAAGCTCAAATCATACATTGCACTTCACAGAAGAAGATTTCAATCACAGTAGTAGATTTCAAGACCCCACTCTCATCAATGGACAGGCCATGAAAACAGAAATTAAACAGAGACATAGAAAAACTAACAGAAGTTATGAACCAAATGGATTTAACAGATATTTATGAAACACTTCATGAAAAAGCAAAAGAATATTCCTTCTTCTCAGGAACTCATGGCACCTCTTCCAAAATTGACCATATAACCAGTAACAAAACAGGCCTCAACAGATAAAGGAAAGTAGAAATAATTCCAGGCACTCTGTCAGATCACCGTGGACTAAGACTGGCCTTCAATAACAACAATAATGACAGAATGCCCATTTATAAATGGAAGTTGCATAAGACTCTACTCAAGGACAATTAGGTCAAGGAAGAAATGAAGAAAGACATTAAAGAATTCTTAGAATTTAATGAAAATGAAAATACAACATACCAAAATGTATGAGACACAATGAAAGCAGTGCTAAGAGGAAAACTCATAGCTCTGAGTGCCTAGAAAACAGAACAGGATAGAGCATATGTCAGCAGCTTGACAGCACACCAAAAATCTATAAGACAAAAAGAAACAAATACCCCCAAGAGGAGTAGAAGGCAGGAAATAACCAAACTCAGGGCTGAAATCAACCAAGTAGAAACAAAAAAAGACTATACAAATAATTAACAAAATCAGGAGCTGGTTCCTTGAGAAAATCAACAAGATAGATAAAC
This sequence comes from Rattus norvegicus, assembly GCF_021556685.1. Taxonomy (NCBI): domain Eukaryota; kingdom Metazoa; phylum Chordata; class Mammalia; order Rodentia; family Muridae; genus Rattus; species Rattus norvegicus. The sequence continues at coordinate 98,608,985 of NC_141537.1, read as the reverse complement.
CCTTAGCCAGACTAACCAGAGGGCAAAGAGGCAGTATCCAAATTAAAATAAAAATTAGAAATGAAAAAGGAGACATAACAACAGAAGCTGAAGAAATTTAAAAGAAATCATCAGATCCTACTACTAAGTCTATATTCAACAAAACTGGAAAAAAATGGAGGAAATGGACAATTTTCTAGACAAATATGAGGTACGAAAGTTAAATCAGGAACAGATAAAACATCTAAACAATCCCAGGACTCCTAAAGCAATAGAAGCAGTTATTTAAAGTCTCCCAACCAAAAAGAGCCCAGGAGAAGATGGATTTACTGCAGAATTCTATCAGACCTTTATAGAAGACCTCATACAAATACTGTCCAAACTATTCCACAAAATAGAAACAGAGAGAACATCACAAAATTCCTTCTATGAAGCCATAAATACTTTTATACTTAAACCACAAAAAGGCCCAGCAAAAAGAGATTCAGACCAATTACCCTTATGAATATTGACACAAAAATATTCAATAAAATTCTTGCAAACCAAATCCAAGAGCACATCAAAATGATCATCCATCATGATAATGTAGGTTTCATCCCAGGAGTAGTACAATATATGGAAATCCATCAACGTAATCCACTATATAAACAAATTGAAAGATAAAATCTGCATGATAACTTCATTAGATGCTGATAAAGCATTTGAAAAAATTCAACACCCCTTCATGGTAAAAGTCCAGAAAAGAATAGGAATTCAAGGCCCATACCTAATCATAGTAAAATCAATATACAGCAAACTAGTAGCTAACATCAAACTAAATGGAAAGAAACTTGAAACAATCACACTAAAATCAGGGACTAGACATGGGTGTTCACTTTCTCTCTACTTATTCAATATAGTACTCAAGATCTTAGCCAGAGCAATCAGACAACAAAAGGAGATCAAAGGTATACAAATTGGAAGAGAAGAAGTCAAAATATCATTATTTGCAAATGATGTGGTAGTGACATCAAAGTTCCACCAGAGAATTACCAATCCTGATTAACAACTTCAGCAAAGTTCTGTGTATAAAATTAACTCAAACACATCAGTAGCCTTTCTCTACTCAAAGGATAAATAGGCTGAGAAAGAAATTGAGGAATTGACACCTTTCACAATAGTCCCAAATAATATAGAATACTTTGGTGTGACTTTAACCAAGCAAGTGAAAGATCTGTATGACAAGAATTTCAAGTCTCTGAAGAAAGAAATTGAAGAACTCACAAGATTGAAAGACTTCCCATGCTCATAGATTGGCAGGATTTATGTAGTAGAAATAATTATTTTGCCAAAAGCAATTTACAGATTCAATGCAATACCCATCAAAATTCTTAATCACTTCTTCATAGAGATAGAAAGAGCAATTTGCCAATTCATTTGGAATAACAAAAAACCTAGGATAGCGAAAACTATACTCAACAATAAAAGAAGTTCTGGGGGAATCATTATCCCTGATTACAAGCAGTATTACAGAGTAATAGATTTAAAAACTCCATGGTATTGGTACAGAGACAGGCAGCTAGATCAGTGGAATAGAATTGAAGACCCAGAAATGAACACGCACACCTATGGTCACTTGATCAGCAAAAGAGATAAAACCATCCAATGGAAGAAAGATAACATTTTCAACAAATGATGGTGGTTCAACTGGAGGTCAGCATGTAAAATAATGCAAATCAATTCATTCTTATCACCCTGTACAAAGCTGTACTTGGTCCCTCTCCAAGTGGATCAAGGACCTCCACATCAAAACAGATGCCCTCAAATTAATAGAAGAAAAAGTGTGGAGGAATCTCGAACACATGGATACTGGGGCAAATTTCCTGAAAAAAAAACTAAACAAACAAAAAAAAAACAAACAAAAACAACAACAACAAAAAAAAATAGTGGCTCATTCTCTAAAGTCAAGAATCTACAAATGGGACCCGATAAAACTGCAAAGCTTCTGGTTCCCTGATTTGTTATATTTCTTGTTTTTTAGATCTACAGACTAGCCTAGTCTCTGACATATAGAGGGATAGAATAGGCTTCTCCTCAAGTCCCAGCATGCCAGATGGGAACAATCACTAGAACATTAAATGCCATCAATGGTGTTAAGGAGTATACATGTTGTGGCCTTTCTCTGAGTATAAGAATGACAGAGCTAACAGGTTTAGCCTGTGGTCCTCCCATCCCTTAGTTCCTCCAATAGAACTCTTGCTTGAGTCACAGATTTGTGCCTACTGTGTCCTCTATACACTTTCATTTCTTCTTGTGATTCTGCTTTCTCTGTTTGTCTTTCATTGGTTATTTTATTTATTTACATTTTATATGCTATCCATCTTCCTGGTTTCCCCACTGGAAACCCCCAATTCCATCCTCTTACCCCCATCCACCCACCCATTCCCACCTCCCTGTCCTGGCACTTACATGCACTGAGGCATTAAGCCTTCCCAGGACCAAGAGCCTCTCCTCCCATTGATGCTCCCATATGTAGCTGGAAACATGGGTCCTTCCATGTGTACTTCTTGGTTGGTGGTTTAGTCCTTGGAAGCTCTGATGGGTCTGGTTGATTGAATTGTTGCTCTTCCTACAGGGTTTCAAATCCCATCAGTTCCTTCAGTCCTTTCTCTAACTCCAACATTTGGGTCCCTGTGCTTAGTCTGATGGTTAGCTGCAAGCATCTTACTCAGTATCAGTAAGGCTCTACCAGAGCCTCTCAGTAGACATCCATATCAGGCTCCTGTCAACAAGGACTTCTTGGCATCTACAATAGTGTCTGGGATTAGTGTATGTATATGGAGTGGATCCCCAGGTGGGACAGTCTATGCATGGTGTTTCCTTCAGTCTCTATTCCATACTTGGTATTATCTTCCTCTGAGTATTTTGTTTCCCCTTCTAAGAAAAACTTAAGCATCCATGCTTTTGTCTTCCTTCTTTTTGAGCATCATATGGTCTATGAATTAAATCTTAGGTATTCTGAGCTTTTGGGCTTATATCCACTTATCAGTGAGTACATAACATGTGTGATATTTTGTAACTAGGTTACTACACTCAGGATGATATTTTCTAATTCTATTCATTTGCCTAAGACTTTAATGAAGTCATTGTTTTTAATAGTTGAGTAGTATTTCATTGTGTAAAATATAACATATTTTCTATATCAATTCTTCAGTTGAAGGACATCTGGTTTCTTGCAACCTTCTGAAATAAGACTGCTATGAACAGAGTAGGGCATGTGGCCTTGTTATATGTTGGAGAATCTGTTGGGTAAATGCCCAGGAATGATAGAGATGTGTCCTCAGGTACTATGTCTAATTTTCTGAGGAGTCTTCAGACTGATTTCCAGAGTGGTTGTACCAGCTTGCAATCCCGCTAACAATGGAGGAGTCTTCCTCTTTCTCTAGATCTTCACCAATATCTACTCTCATCTGAGTTTTTGATATTAACCACTCTGACTGGTATGAAGTAGAATCTCAGGGTTGTTTTGACTTGCATTTCCCTGATAACTAAGGTTGTTGAACATTTCTTTAGGTGCTCTTCAACCATTTGGTATTCCTCAGTTGAAAATGCTTTGTTTAGCTTTGTACCCCATTTTTAAAAATAGTGTTATTTAGTTATCTGGAGTTTAACTTCTAGAGTTCTTTGTATATATTGGAAATTATCCCTTTATAAGATATAGAATTTGTAAAGGTCTTTTCCCAATCAGTTGGTGACCATTTTTCTTATTGAGGGTGTTGTCTGCCTTACAAAAGTTTTGCAATTTTATGAGGTTCCATTTGTCTATTCTTGATATTGGAGCATAAGTCATTGGTGTTTTGTTCAGGAAATTTTACCCTGTGCCTATGAGTTTGAGGCTCTTCCCCACTTTCTCTTCTGTTAGTTTCAGTGTATCTGGTTTTATGTAGAGGTCCTTGATCCACTGCGACTTGAGCTTTGTACAAGGAAATAAGAATGGATCAATTTGCATTCTTCTACATGCTGGCCACCAATTGAAGGAGAACCATTTGTTGAAAATGCTGTCTTTTTCCACTGAACAGTTTTAGCTCCTTTATCAAAGATCAAGTGACCATAGGTGTGTTGATTCATTTCTAGGTCTGCAGTTCTATTCTGTTGATCTGTCTGTCTCTGTATCAATACCATGCAGTTTTTAATCACGATTGCTCTATAATACAGCTTGAGGTTAGGGATGGTGAATCCTCCAGAGTTCTTTTATTGATGAGCATAGTCTTCAATATCCTCGGCTTTTTGTTATTCCAAATGATTTTGCAAATTGCTCTTTTTAACTCTATAAAAATTGAGTACAATTTGATGGCAATTACATTGAATCTGTAGATCCCTTTCAGCAAGATGGCCATTTTTATAATATTAATTTTGCCAATCCATGAGAATGTGAAATCTTTCCGTTTTCTGAAATCTTCTTCAATTTCTTCAGAGACTAAAAGTTCTTTTCATACAGATCTTTCACTTGCTGGGTTAGAGTCCCACTGAGGTATTTTATATTATTTGTGACTATTGTTAAGGCCATTAAATCCCTAATTTCTTTCTCGCCCTGTTTATTCTTTGAGTATAGGAAGGCTATTGATTTGTTTCAGTTAATTTTATATCCAGCCACTGTTCTGAAGTTGTTTCTCAAGTTTAGTTGGTCTCTGGTGGAATTTATGGGGTCACTTAAGTATACTATCATAGAATCTGCAATGACTTTTTCACTTTTCAATTTGTATCCCTTTGACCTTCTTTTGTTGTCTAATTGATCTGACTAGGACTTCTAGTATTATTTTGAGTAGGTATGGCACGAGTTGGTAGACTTGTCTGGTGTCTGATTTCAGTGGGATTGCTTCAGGTTTCTTGCCATTTAGTTTGATACTGGCTACTGGTTTGCTGTATATTGCTTTTATTATGTTTACATATGGGCCTTGACTTCCTGATATTTCCAAGACTTTTACCATGAAGGAGTGATGAATTTTAGCAAATTATTTCTCAGCATCTAATAAGGTGATCATGTGATTTTTTTTTCCTTTGGGTTTGTTTATATGGTGGATTAAATTGGTGGATTTCTATATGTTGAACCAACCCTGCATCCCTGGGACGAAGTCTACTTGATGGTGGTGCATAATCCTTCTGATGTGTTCTTGGATTTGGTTTGCAAGAATTTTATTGAGTATTTTTATGTTGATATTCATAAGGGAATTTGGTCTGAAGTTCTCTTTCTTTGTTGGGTCTTTGTATGGTTTAGGTATGAGTATAATTATATTTGTGGCTTCAAAGGATGAATTGGATAGGGTTCCTTCTGTTTCTATTTTGTGGAATAGTTTAAAGAGTATTGGTTTTATGTCTTCTTTGAAGGTCTGATAGAATTCTGCATTAAACCTATCTGGTCCTGGACTTTTTTTAGTTGGAAGACTTCTCATGATCACTTCTATTTCTTTAGGAGTTATGGGACTGTTTCAACAGTTTATCTGATCCTGATATTACTTTATGACCTGGTATCTCTACAGAAAATTTCAATTTCACCCAGATTTTCCAGTTTGGTTGAATATAGGCTTTTTAATAGGATCTGTTAAATTTTTTAAATTTCCTCAGATTCTGTTCTTATGTCTCCCTTTTCATTTCTGATTTTACTATTCTCTCTGTACCCTCTGGTTAGTCTGGCCAAAGGTTTTTTTCTATATTGTTGTTTTTCTCAAAGAACCAGCTCTTGGATTTGTTGATTCTTTGTATAGGTTGTTTTTTTTTCAATGATTTCAGCCCTGATTTTGATTGTTTCCTGCTGTCTAATCCTCTTCATTGTATTTGGTTCTTTATGTTCTAGAGCTTCCAGATGTGCAATCAAGCTGCTAGTGTATGTTCTCTCCAGTTCCTTTTTGGAGACATTCAGAGCTATAAGTTTTCCTCTTTTACTGCTCTCTTTCTGTTCAATAAGTTTGGATATGTTGTGCCTTCATTATCATTAAATTCTCAACAGTCTTTAATTTCTTTTATCATTTCTTCTGTGCTAAAATTATCATTGAGTAGAGCATTGTTCAGCTTCCATGTGTATGTGGGCTGTGGTCTTTCTCTTGTTTTGTTGTTATTGAAGAACAGCCTTTGTCCATGGTGATCTGATAGGATGCATGGAATTCTTTCAATCTTCTTGGTATCTATTGAGGCCTGTTTTATGATAGGTTACATGGTTGATTTTGGAGAAGGTACCACGAGGTGCTGAGAAGAAGGCATATTCTTTTGTTTTAGGATGAAATGTTCTATAGATATCTGTTAAATCCATTTGGTTCATAACATCTGTTAGTTTCACTGTCTCTCTGCTTAGTTTCCATTTCCATGCTCTGTCCATTTCTGAGAGTGGAGTGTTGAAATCTCCCACTATTATTATGTGAGATGCAGTGTCACATTGTAAGTGAGACTTATACCCAGACACACATCAAGCAATCAAATGCCCTTAACTATTGGGCATTTTCTCTAGTACAATAAATGTCTATCATCTCCAACTTGCAAATAAACTCAATGTGATGCACTAATATCGTTGAAAGAGTTTCAAAAGTTGTGAAACTCAGTCTGGAATTTAAGTGTAAAATAAATGGACAGCAAAATGAAGAAAATATATAATCTAGAAAAGTGATATTATATCTTTTGATTTCTATGTTGTATAAAATTAGAATAATCAAGGTTGTTATGTATTCCTGACTCCTAGAGGCATTGCCAATGTTGTTTCTGTGTCACAAGTGTGTCAGTAGGTGGCAGAGAAGAAAGGCTATGTCTATGGTCAATGGTTTGTCCTATGAACATCTGGATTCCCTGAGAGCAGCCAACCTGAGAAGACAACCAAATTGGAGGACAGCAGGCTGAGACAATCTCGAAGGATGAGGATCTGGAAATTATAAGACCCCACTTAGGTCCAAGGTCCCTGTTCAGGAATGAATGACAGCCATAGCACAAGGCAACTCTTGCAACAGAGCAAGAAACATGCAGAAAGTAACCACCAGACTTGCAGCATGGAGCCAGGACAAAGATCTAAATATAAATGACCACCAGTCTAGCCCTGGGCAGTCTTAGAGAACAGACCATGTCTGAGATGATCCCTGACTTGAACAAGAATGCATGAAAAGGGCATAGCATTCCTGAGACCATGCCTGAGACAACTGCAGACACTCAGAGACCTCAGACACTATTAAGAGAAACAATAAAGTGGTAGAGTAATGAAGAGAAGAAGAAACAGAAGAATGTGGGCACAAAGAAAAGAGGCAGAACTAGAGACTGGAGGGTTTTGAGAAACATCCTTAGGTGATTAGCGTGTGATGCCACCTGGAACCATGGAGGAGTTTTGGACTGTGTTGCCATCAGGGGGCATGTCTGGATCTCTGTTCCTGTAGCAGTAGAGTCTGTTATAACCAAAGATATGGTCTCAGCTACTGCTCTGGGGGCATGTTGACATCTGAGGGCTGTGTAAAACTGGCCCCACCTCTCACCTGGGCATTGTAGAAGAGCTGGCTATAGGGACATGAGAGTAGAAAAGCTGACCCTGGCACTAACCAACTGCAGTATTCAGGAAAGCCTAGGCCCACATATTGCAGGAGTTGTGGATGAGATTTCCCAGAGCATACAAGCAAGCACTGAAGAACTTGCCTTAGCAATTATCTCCTGTTCAGTGCATGAATGAGAGACACCCACTTCAACCCTTACCACCTATGGTGGGCTGGAGACCTGGTGCTAAGCTCATGAAAGCAGGAGAGCTTGTCTTACCTTTCTTCAGTTGCAGCATGCAGGACAGCAGGCCACTGCATCTGACCTGGGCAGCAGAGTAGAGCTGGCCATGTTGGAAGGAGGCAGAAAAACTGAACCTGAGGGCTGGCCAGGTAATGGGAATGCTGGTACTGCCACTTCTCTGCTATGTAGTGCCATATGCTAGGAAGAGATGTCTACTCCACCTTGTGCCACTTACAGCAGGCAGAAAATCAGGCTCCAAGGCCATCAGATATCTGGGTCTGTCCCTTACCTGCTGCAGCATTCCAGAGAGCAGATCTTTCACCTCACATGGACAGCATACTACAGCATACAAGGGTTGCATGTAAGCTAGCCCTAAGCCTGCGAGTGTGGGAGAGCTGGTCCTGATGTTTGTGGGAGCAGTGAGAGAAATGTTGCCTCCCCTCCATTTGCCTTTGCCACTGGCAGTGGACAGGAGAGTTGGCCTGAAGGGATTCATGAGGGCAAGAGAGGTGGCTCTGACACTTACCTGCAATAGCACTTGAGAAAAAAGGCCCTGAATCTCACCTAGAACTGGCCCTGGATGTGTGGAATGCAGGTGAGCCAGCCCCAAGGTCTTATGCACAGCAGAGTTGGCCCTGCCTCTTGTCTGCTGGGCAGTGATGCACTGGTTGAAGAGGTAGCTGGTGAGCCTACAATAAGGGCTTGGGAATGGGACAGCAGGATTAACCAGATAAGATAACCTCAGGCCTAGATCCATAGTTTTGAATTGGACCACCAAATATCTACACTATCGAGGACTTGCTGGAGTGCACATGGGGCAAGTCCTACAAATAGAAAACAACAGAATCTCCATGACAGAGGACAACATCAGGGTATCTAATAGGAGTCCCAGTGATGTTGCTATACTGACAGAGACGCAGAATCCACAGTCCTCTTATACCAGGCCAAGAAGTCATTGCCATAAACATTTGAAATCAAAGAAAGTATACTGTGGGATACACTGTGATTTACTACAGCTTCCCATGACAAGAATTTTTTGCTCAGAGAGGGGATAGTGTTCGAGGGTAGAACATCGCTGGTATGAAGGGAGAGACAAATTATGTAGTTGTAGTGCATGAAGTGAAATACACAAAAAAAATAATAAAAAATAAATAAAACTTAGCCTAATAAGAGAGAGATGGAAGAGAGAGACAGAGAGACAGACAGAGAGAGAGAGAGAGAGAGAGAGAGAGAGAGAGGGAGAGAGAGGGAGGGAGAGAGACAGACAGACAGACAGACGGACAGACAGGTGGATAGATGAGGGGGTATCATAAAGAAATAGGAAATAGGAAATAGGACTGGAGAGATGGCTCAGTGGTTAAGAGAACTGACTGCTCTTCCAGAAGTCTTGAGTCCAATTCCCAACAACTACATTTGTGGCTCACAAATATCTATAGTGGAATCTGATGCTCTTCTCTGGTGTGTCTGAAGATAGCTACAGTATGCTCATATATATTAAGTAAATAATAGTTTTTTAAAATGAAATAGGAGATAGATCTTATGCATATACAATCTCAAAAATAAAAATGAATGGAATATAAATCTCTATTGTTGTCTTGGTGTTTTATTTGTATTGAAAACTATGCTCTAAGAAATCAATTCATTAGTAATACAACTTCTGGAATCATCTTTAAAACAGTATTTTATTCTCTACAATTTTATGTAGGCAAGTCTGAATTCCAATTTATGCAATTGGATTAAAAGTAATATGTGTGGAATTTGTTGTTTCATTATTGCAAGCAGAGCTGTGAAAATAAGATTCGGAAGAATACTATGTGCAGTGCTGCAGACAGCTGGGAACATCAGGACTAACTGCTGAAATTTCAAGAGACATCACAGTGGGATAGTCAGGCAGTCTTCCCTTTCTCTGACAGATGTGCTGTAGCATTTCTGAAAAACAAAAAACAAAAAACAAAAACAAAAACAAAAACTAAGAATCCTTTCCACTAAGATGAAATATTTCTCTTCCCCTTAAATACTGACATTAACATTTTTTAATTTATGTAATATTGCTTGGGAAGTCTACAGAAACTTCTATTTTGTATGAGTTACAGTTGAGGTTATAACTCAAAGGGAAAGACTGTGTCCTCTGTTAAAACAGGAAAGTCATTGGTACTCTGTATTGCTGGAGATGAGGAGGAAGATAGGATACAGCAAGGACTATTTAGCTTCTTCTGTCAAAACAAATGACTCTCCATGAACTTTGCTAAAAGTCCATGAGCTTTGCTAAAAGTCCTGTGACATATGAGAAACAATTTCAGTGAATGACTAAAGAGGAGGGGCATCTAGCCTTTCATTTTTGCTTCCATGGGGGTTTATGTAAAAACTTGTATTACTCTGGGTGGAAAATGAAGATACTGTAGACAGTAATAAGTTCCAAAATCTTCAGACACCAGGTTGCTGATGGTGAAAGAATAATCTGCCCTTGAACCACTGCCACTGAACTTTGATGGGACCCAATCTTCCAAGATGGTTGCACCATAGATCAGGACCTTAGGAGATTTCCTTGGTTGCTGCTGCAACCAGCTTAAATACCTGCTAATGTTCTGACTTGCCCAGCAAGTAGGAGTAACTTTGTCTCCCAGAGATGCAGACACGGAGGATGGAGATTGGGTCATCTGAACATCACATCTGGCACCTAGGAGTAGAGACATAATGAATATCCACATAGGTAAGTATGATAGAAAAGGATATTACCCAAATGCCAGTCAACACAAATCTCCCTGTAACAGTGAAATTCTAATTTTAGTACATTTTACCTGATAACCAGAGCAACAAGATCCCAAAAAACTGAGCAGGGACCCTCATGTCCATTCTCAGTCCTGACTACAATTAAAATAGCACAGAGCGTGACTGGTACATAAAGAAGTCCCCAAGGCTGTGCTGTGAGGGCATGAAAATCGCTGGCAACCAGATTGAGCTGAGTACGTCCACTCATTTCAGCACATATCCCAAGCCCAATGTCCCTAGATACCCATGGTCAAACCACATGAATGTCTCCAGAGAATGCATTTCTTTTCAATGATTTATAAGTATAGAAGATAATTCTAATATATGTAACCTCTATTTTAAATAATAAATATTGCAGTTATATGGAAGCACATCCTGCTGCAAGAAAATATACAACAGAGAAGAAACTATTAGATCTTTATCTTACTCAAATAATTCTAATTGGTTAAGAAAAATAGTGTGTGTTCCCCTTCTAAAGTGTTTGTTAGTTTGGAGTGGGCATTACTTTAAAGGGGTAATTTATCAGAACCATTTTCACTGAATTAAAATGCAAGACTTTACTGCTGTAACCTTGCTAACTACAATTTTAAAAGAGGAAGTACACAGTAGGTGCATATAGAACACATTTATCCCAACAACCTGTGTAACCTAAAGCTTGACTCCCTATGAACATGGAGGTTCTTTCATACTTACAGACTAAATGGATATACTTTTTGCTTCATTTGGGATCTTCCATATTTTGCTCTATTCTGCCATTTGCTATTATTTCCCACAATTCCTCACCATAAATGCTTGACTAGTTATGATAGACTTGAGTGGTATAAAAGAAAGCACTGCTATTCAAAACATGGCTGTACTATGATATTTACAACTGTTGAGCAGTAACTGTAGAAATTATCTTTATTCAGGCAGCAACTTCACTGTTTCTATGTTGGTCGAAGTCTTCAAACAAGCTAAGATACAGCAATATTTGTGCATCCTTATAACACTAATATTTGAATATAACATATCACCCATCTGTGTCTTTAACTTGACTATCAAGCACTATTCCTTATGAGGAGAAATAAAATCTATTGTTTCTTTGGGACCTTTGTCCTGAAGCCAAGAGAATCCTTTGGGTCTTTCCCAAACTATGAACAGCCTGAAAATGTTGCAGCATGAGTCTGAACACATTGATTTTTTTTATGGGTTTGGACTTGAGTGATGGACAAACACCTAGTCATAAAGAACCTTCTTTAATATATAGAGCACCCTCTGCATAAGGAGTACCACAAAGCAGCTACCTTCTCTGTCTCTTCACTGCACTCCATTTCAGCTGATATCTAACATCCATATCTGTGTCTTTCTTTGATTTTTCAGATTTGAAGACATTTCTGAGTTCTAACATCACAGCCCCAGGATCCAAGGAAGATTCACTCAAAACACTTTAGTTTACGATAACTGGAGGATACCAGTTCCTCTCAACCTAAAATAGCAAGTGAAGCATCAGGCTGAAGGACATCTGGGTTCCTTAGTGATATGTGCAAAAGGGAAGGAAATTCCAGAAACATTCAATTTTATTTTACCAATGGACCTTAGATGGAATTAAGTAGTAAATGATTTTGGTTTTGGATTTTAACGTCATCTGAAAGTATGTGGTGGTGGTAAATACTGAGCACAGCTACCTTCTGAAAGCATTCAAAAGCTTCTTTGGAAATTCTAACTCATACATATTGAATAAATACCTGTACACCTGTACACTTCCTACTGTGTTGCTTAATAAGTAACCCTTTTTATTATTTTCAGAGCCCATATAGTTTAGGTTATAAGGGGTGGATAAAAGCTAATAGTTTAGGAATAATCAAAGTGACTGAACCTTCCCATACCTATCCAAGTCTAGACTATAGAACTTTAAAATTGATGTTGACATATCAAAAGGACTTGTCAAGTACAGTTATGAGTTTGAGATATGGACATTCTGAAATACTTGGTTGAGATCAATATGATCACATGTGTTTTGCTTGTAACTAGAGAGAGAATTGAGATATACAGAGTGTGTTACAATGGACAGTAAAACTATCAGAGATAGTGTCAATTGGTCAGGTTAATGTGGTCATTTCTTGGTAGAATAAATGTTCTCATTAGACTCTGGGCCTTGACAGCTAGAGTGCCCAAATATCTCCATATCACTGAGATTGATTTAGGAGACAGCTAACCTCCATAGCTGTAAAGAAATTGTTTTTAATCATTTGTGAAGCTATTGTCACTAAGCCACAGGAAAGTAATTGGAAACATTGTCTTTGATTTCTCTGTGCATGTGTCTTTCCATGTAAAAACTACAAAATTTCTAGATTTGTTATGAGGTGATGATATTGTGAAAAAAGCTTTACTTTAAGATGAAAGAGTTACAGAGTTACTATTGGCCATAAAACTTTGCCTACCAGCTCTGAATAACTGTGTGAAGAAAAACTTAAAATAATTTAAACTTAGACATTGTCCTTTTATCTTACATAATCTCAAATGTCTATCCATCCTGACTTCACTATATTATTTAGGGCCTAGGTTGAAAAGGAGCATGGTGGCAGAGGTTACATGAAGTAGAGAAGCTTTGTTGAAGAATGAAATTGATATAGCATGAGCACAAGAGACTGTATGCCAAGTGCTAAGGACAAAAACAAACAAACGAAACCTAGAAAACAAAAATCTACAAATAAGGCAGACAGGCATGGTGCAGGAGATGAGAGTTCTCTGTTTTTATCTGAAGGCAGTTAGCAGAAGACTGGCTCCCATGTGGTTAGGAAGAGTCTCTCCTTGCCCACCTCCAGATTGATGCACTGCATCCAACAAGGCCACAGGTACTCCAATAAGGTCACACCCCCTAATAGTACCACGACTACACTATGCAGTTATTTTTTCCTCCTAACTAGATATAATCTCTTAGTTCTTTCACTTCCTAATGTTTCCTAATAGTATATTCTACTAAAAATTAAGTTTTCAACACAGGCATTTGGGAAAATTCTGTAGATTATAATTATAACATTACTTCTCTTCCCCTCCCCCAAATGTTTATCACTGTCTAAATATGAAAATACCTTGAGAAAAAAATTATGATTCTACCAATCTCAACAGCTCCTTCATGTTGTAAAGGTGAAGTCAAAAACCTCTGGGAATCTCAAGAAATGATTTAGCTATAAGTCCATATAAAATCTGTACAAATAGAAGTTGATAACTCTACTAAATATCTATAATGATGGAATTACTGACACTTATCAAGGAACATATTCTATTTGAATGTAGCCTGTTCTACTTATAGACATCGGGTTACAAAAAGGAAGGAAGAAAAGCAGAAAAAGAGCGACCCAGCTCCAACAGACAATGGAGCATAGTGAACATTCTCATTTCTAAAAGAACAATGAGTGAACAAAAGCAAAATCATAACCAAACATGTGGCATTCTGTATAATCTACAGAGCATGAAGTGGTTGAAAGGAAATCACATAAGCTTGAAAACTCATAAATCTAAGATTTTGTCCTCTCTATCCACGTTTTGTGCCTTGGCTTGGATTCATTTCTGTCTACATTTTCAACAAAGGCATTTTATGTCTTGGCATCTTTTTTTTCTTAAGTAATCTATTGAATCCTTTACTTCATCATCAGAAATCTATTTATTGTCTTCAGAGACTACCTACAGGAATTTCAAAGATGTCATATACTATCTAGCCTTAGAGACATTACAATAAGTTCTTGAAATGTTTGCATTCTCCATTTCTGCAAAATCGGTGACTCTGTGTTGTACAAAGGTCCCTGTGGTGATTTCAATATTCTTCGCCCAGGGAGAGGTGTATTAGGAGGTGTGACCTTATTGGAGTACCTGTGTCCTTGTTGGATGCAGTGCATCAATCTGGAGGTGGGCAAGGAGAGACTTTTCCTAACCACATGGGAGCCAATCTTCTGCTAACTGCCTTCAGATAAAGACAGAGAACTCTCATCTCCTACACCATGCCTATCTGCCTTTTGATCATATTTATTAATACACAACCAAATTTTACCAAAATAATCACTTTTCTCCTCACCTTGTCCTCCATTTCTTCCTTTATTTTGTTCCATGTAAGATATGTTATAGGATCTTCTAATCAGATGTCAATGAGTCAGAGATTTAAATAAAATAAAGTAGCCATAATCAAATAATATGAGGTATGCCCTGCCCCCAATTCTGAACTGTCTTCTATTCCAGATTGTGAAGAAACAAGAGACTCATGTTTTATAGACTGATCCAAAGATGGGTTCAACATATAATAAATGGCAAAGAAAAATAAGAGGATTAAATTTTTGTCTAAATCTGGATTTCTCTGTTCTAGCATTCTATAAGCTTGAGTCACCTACTGGATAAATGTATCCCTAAGCAAATAACCTATAGGAAGCAAGGCCCAGTGTATTCAAACCATCACCAACCACCTCTGACCACATAATTTTGACAACCATTTGTATGCTTTAATCAAAGCACAAAGTACAGTACAGATGTATTCAGTTTTTAATAAAATGCTGCACCACGGAGAGTAAGTTTTTAAAACTATTTACTAATTAATTTTAATGTATATTGTGTTTGTGCCTTAATGAATTTATGTTCAGTGTATGTAAGCAGGTTCCAGAGGATTCAAGAAGAGGGTAGTTGCGAACCATTTGATGTGGGTACTAGGAATAAAACACAGGTCCTCTGGCAGATCAACTAAATGCTGATTGGCTGTTGACTCATCCTTCAAGCTCCTATTTTTAAAGTGAATCATACTGAGGCCTATATACTATGCACTCATGCAAAATACAATTAGGCAGTAACAGCTAGTACTTTGTGGACAATTGCTCCTGAAAAGAATCATGACTTCCATTGAGCCTTCTGCTAGGCAGATTACCTTATAAGAATTTCAATGGGTGTGGAAAAGGAGGAATGTTATAGGTCCAGAGACAATTTTCAATCTAGTCCTCATGAATTTAAGTAACCTTAACACCCACTCTGCTTTCCTCCCTCTCTATCTGACTTAATGCCCTTGGAACTGACAACTGAAAGGTTGTATTAACTCAACAGACCATAAGGTACCACCAATCACAATGCTAAATATGAATGTTGTCAGCATCTGAGATCTACAGCAATTTCCCCACTTTAATATTCCTATTAATATTTCCACTAATGCATTGAAAAGTGACTCAGTTCATTACTTTCTTTGTTCTATTACTATAAAAGTTCATCGGACTGTTAGTGGCTAGGAACATGGAATGAGGGGTATCCTAAATCTATGTTCCAAAACCAGGGTCACTCATGCTTAGATGCAGAGTAAACTACCTCTTAAGTTCTTGAAGATGTGACCTTTGCTTTGTATTGGCTGCTGGGACATTCAACAGTTTTGAAGCATAAATGCTATAAGAAATAAAAATAAGAAGTCTCGAAGGAGGGAAGCAGTAAGCAATAAGTGTGTTGATTACAAAATATTTTCTCTGCATGTATACTAACAACTGATTTTCATGGCTCTGATCATGCAATAATTTAATAATTTTATTTGTAAAAGGTAACTAAGAGTAGGACGAGATTACAAGTCAACTCCTCCTCTCTTCATGTCTCATTGTTCAGAGCACATTTGGAACCTATTTATTATGATAATGTTTATATCCTACTAAAACTGTTGGGAATAACAAGTAGTCTCTGAATCATGCTATAGGATCTAATAATGGATAATTGTCTAAAATCTCCCATTGAAAAATTGACATGAATTTTTAAATTTCAAATATTTAAATCTGGTTTTTAAAAACAGGACATACATTCTCTAAAATTGAGTAAAAATGTCAACTCTTTTAATGTTCTCACAAGCCTGCATCCTAACTATCTCAATTACCACTTCCATTTTCAGCTGGTATTTCCAAACTTCCATGCTCTATTGCAAATCACTGAACTAGAATGCAACTTTTTGGAGAAGAGGCTATGTTTTGAAATTTTAGGTAAGTAG
This sequence comes from Rattus norvegicus, assembly GCF_021556685.1. NCBI lineage: Eukaryota > Metazoa > Chordata > Mammalia > Rodentia > Muridae > Rattus > Rattus norvegicus. The sequence goes on along the minus strand of NC_141537.1, from coordinate 98,592,547 downwards.
GTTGGGAAAAAAAAGATAGTATTTTCAACACATGGTGCTAGTTCAAATAGAGGTCACCATGTAGATGAATGCAAATCAACCCATTCTCATGGCCCTGTACAAAGCCTAAGTTCAAGTGGATCAAAGACCTCCACATAAAACCAGATACACTCAAACTAATAAAAGAAAAAGTGGGGAAGAACCTCGAATGTGTGGACACTGGGGAAAAATTCCTCAACAGAGCACCAATGACTTATGCCAAGATTAAGAATCGAAAAATGGGACTATATAAAATTGCAAACCTTCTGTAAGGCAAAGGACACTGTCATTAGGATGAAAAGACAACCAAAATGTAGGGAAAAGATGTTTACTAATCCTAAATCCAGTAGAGGGCTAATATCCTATATATATAAAGTACTCAAGAAGTTAAACTCCATGGAGCCAAATAACCCTATTAAAAACAGATAGAGGCCTTATATTCAAAATATACAAAGAACTCAAGAAGTTAGACCGCAGGGAGACAAATAACCCTATTAAAAATGGGGTTCAGAGCTAAACAAAGAATTCACAGCTGAGGAATGCCGAATGGCTGAGCAACACCTAAAGAAATGTTCAACATCTTTAGTCATAAGGGAAATGCAAATCAAAACAACCCTGAGATTTCACCTCACACCAGTGAGAATGGCTAAGACCAAAAACTCAGGTGACAGAAAATGCTGGAGAGGATGTGGAGAAAAAGGAACACTCCTCCATTGTTGGTGGGATTGCAGACTGGTACAACCATTCTGGAAATCAGTCTGGGGGTTCCTCAGAAAATAAGACATTGAACTGGCTGAGGATCCAGCTATACCTCTCTTGGGCATATACCCAAAAGATGCCCCAACATATAAAAAAGACACGTGCTCCACTATGTTCATAGCAGCCTTATTTATAAAAGCCAGAAGCTGGAAAGAACCCAGATGCCCTTCAACAGAGGAATGGATACAGAAAATGTAGTACATCTACACAATGGAATATTACTCAGCTATCAAAAACAATGACTTTATGAAATTCGTAGGCAAATGATTGGAACTGGAAAATACCATCCTGAGTGAGGTAACCCAATCACAGAAGAACACACATGGTATGCACTCATTGATAAGTGGCTATTAGCCCAAATGCTTGAATTACCCTAGATGCCTAAAACACATGAAACTCAAGATGGATGATCAAAATGTGAATGCTTCACTCCTTCTTTAAAAGGGGAACAAGAATACCCTTGGCAGGGAATAGAGAGGGAAAGATTAAAACAGAGACAGAAGGAACACCCATCCAGAGCCTACCCCACATGTGGCCCATACATATACAGCCACCCAATTAGACAAGATGGATGAAGCAAAGAAGTGCAAGCAGACAGGAGACGGATATAGATCTCTCCTGAGAGACACAGCCAGAATATAGCAAATACATAGGCGAATGCCTGCAGCAAACCACTGAACTGAGAACAGGACCCCCGTTGAAGGAATCAGAGAAAGAACTGGAAAGCTTGAAGGGGCTCGAGACCCCATATGAACAACAATGCCAAGCAACCAGAGCTTCCAGGGACTAAACCATTACCTAAAGACTATACATGGACTGACCCTGGACTCTGACCTCATAGGTAGCATTGAATATCCTAGTAAGATCACCAGTGTAAGGGGAAGCCCTGGGTCCTGCTAAGAGTGAACCCCCAGTGAACGTGATTGTTGTGGGGAGGACGGCAATGGGAGGAGGATGGGGAGGTGAACACCTATAAAGAAGGGGAGTGGGAGGGGTTAGGGTGATGTTGGCCCATAAACCGGGAAAGAGAATAACATTCGAATGTAAATAAGAAATACTCAAGTTAATAAAATAAAATGGGATATAGAGCTAAACAAAGAATTCCCATCTGAGTAATATCTAATGGCTGGGATGTATATAAAGAAATGTTCAACATCCTTAGTCCTCAGCGAAATGTAAATCCAAACAACCCTGAGATTTCACCTCACACCAGTCAGAATGATTAAGACCAAAAATTCAGGTGACAACAGATGCTAGGGAGTATGTGGAGAAAGAGGAACACTCCTCCATTGTTGGTGGGATTGCAAGCTCCTATAACCACTCTGGAAATCAGTCTGGAGTTTCCTTAGAACATTGGACATAGTACTAGCTTATACCCCACCAATACTTCTCCTGGGCATATACCCAAGTATGCTGCAACATAAAACAAGGACATATACTTTACTATTTTCATAGCTGCCTTATTTATACTAGTCAGACTGGAAAGAACCCAAATGTCCATCTCCAGAGGAATGGATACAATAAATGTGGTACATTTATACAATGGAGTACTAATCAACTATTAAAAACAATGACGTCATGAAATTCTTAAGCAAATAGATGGAACTAGAAATTATTGTCCCCAGTAACTGAATAACAAAAGAGTACACATGGTATGCATACACTGATAAGTAAATATTAGTCAAAAAGCTTGGAATGCTCAAGATATAATCAGCTGATCACCTGAAGCTCAAGCTAAGTGTGGAGGCTTTAGTCTTTCTTAAGTAGGGGAACAAAAATATTCATAGAAGGAGATATGGAGACAAACTTTAGAGGAGAGACTGAAACAGTGGCCATTCAGAGTCTGCTCCAACTGGAAATCCAGCCCATATACATACAGCTACCAAACCCAGTCACTATTGGGGATAGCAAGAGGTGCATGCTGACAGGAGACTGATGTAGCTGTCTCCTTAGACACCTGCCAGACGTGACTAATACAGAGGCAGACTCTCACAGCCAATCCTTCTACTGAGAACAGGGTCTCTATTGGAACTCCATAAGAACAATAATACTAACCAACCAGAGCTCCCAGAGACTAAACCACAATCAAAAGAGTACACATGGAAAGTCCAAAGCTCGAGCTGTATTTGTAGCAAAGGATGACTTTGGTGAGCACCAATGGGAGGAAAGCCCTTTGTCCTGCCAAAGCTGGACCTCCCAGTATAGGAGAATTTCAGGGCTGGGAGACTGGGAAAGGGGGTAGTTGGACGGGAACACACTCACAGAAGAGGGGAAGAGGATGGGATAGGGGGTTTGTGGATAGGAAACCAGGAAAGGGAATAACATTTGAAATGTAAATATATTTTAAAAATCCAATAAAAATAGACTATCTTCATTGTTGAAGTTTTCCTTGGCTTTTAAAGTCAGTAGTTTTTAATAAATAAAAATTATGAGGAGATCATGGTCTCTTCAGTGTTTTTTACATACCAGTATTTGCAGCACCATAGAAGTCTGTCTTATACACCACTCATAGTTATTCAATTTGGCAGTGTAATAACTTATTTCAATACCTGGGGATAAATAGAATTCCCCCACATTACACTTTAAGAGTGCTATAGTTTCATGTTTACAATCAAAACTGTGATGATTATCATATAGTTTACATGAGGGCTAATTTACTTTGGCCTTTACATAATGCTTTTTTGTTTAGATACACACTTGTCCTGACATTTGTTGAAGAAACTGCAATTTGTTCAAAGTCTTTCTGTACAGCTAATTGTCGCTCTGTTTTTGGTCTCCTCCAGCTGCCATTTGGATCTCCAAATATTTTTCAGAATATAATTATAAAAATTATTACTAACATAGATAAAATGATTCAGTTAGTACATGTAACCAAGGCAACTATACATATCATCGTTTTTATTTAATAATAATGGCAACATGTCTTCAAAAATGTTGAAGTTTGTGGCAACAAAATGAAGTTCATATTAAGTAGACCTAGAAAAAAATTTTCAGTGAACAGAGAAATACACAAGGAAGCTGAAAATTAAATATAATCAATTCATTTACATTGATATTTTAGGGCAGAATTTCTCCCTTTTACTAGTAAGCAAAACAAAATAGCAAAGTAATAATGCAAAAGCAATTATTTCTTGAGTATAAGGAAATATATGTCACAATGACTAGGAGAAAGCTGTGCTTACAAAACATTGTCCTGAATAAAGACAATTACAGTAAATGAACTCATTTTTATTTCTCACATGGGAGCTGACAAGTGTATGCCCATGTATCTGCTCAAGATGAAGCTGTACTTTAATGTATAGTCTGATAAAAAGTTTCATAGTATCTTTATACATAAATGTTCAAAGTAAATAAAGAAAAATATCCATATTCAAGAATAAATTTTATCATTACCAGATGATCCAGAAACAGAGATAAATTATTTATTCATTGAAAGAATATGAATGAACCTTTAAAGAAACACTTACAGTGTGAAAATCAATTCACTGAAGGATATATACTATATAGTTTCATTCAAATAAATTTGAGAAGTTAAAAATACATAAGTAAAAATACATAAATCTGAACCACCACAGTTCCGAGATTGTCTGATATGTAAGAGTAAGAGGAATTGATCAAAAGAGACTTTTAACATTATGAGAATGATGTATATGTTCATCCATAGGCATATATTGATAATTAGATACATGAATATTCATGAAGGTATAGTAAGTATGGTAATGCTTATAGTATATACTTTTTTAATTACAATCTTCCTTTAATAACAGAAGATTATAATAAAAAGTATATTTTTTAATACAGAGTCAGAGGACAGTCAAAGTTGAAGAAAGGGTTGAGTGATTTGTTTCCATCTTGCAATGCACTACAGACAATGAACACAAGGACCTGGGAGCTCAGTTCATCCTGATGATAACTAGCTATGTGTGTCAAATATATTCCCCATTCTCTGCTATTTATTGATGTGTATACAGACTAAATTTCAGCAAATTCCTAGCTACACAGAAAGACTATAAAGGTGATCCATATTTATAAGTGATTTGAACTACATTGACACTCCTTTAACATCCTGCTATTTTCCCATCAGTAACCACATTTTGTTTTATTACTTTCTGTTCTTGAGTTATTTTCCAATTCAAGAAGGCCATGTAACTGTCGCTTCTATGTATACTGTTACATAGACCAGAACATTTGCATATTGCTCCCTAGAGTGGTCTTTGCCCCACTGGCCTGAGATAAAATCTCAACTGTGCTCTGGACTTCACTGATCACTCTCCTAAGTTCACTTCTTCAAAATGATGAGTTGTGCACAGTTCCTGTCTCTGCTAATGCTCTGGATCCAGGGTAAGGAGAGTGGAATGTGAAGGAGGACAATAGGAATGGGTGGTGACCTGTGACTGCCTTTGGTTGCTGTTCATTTGTGATGGGACAGGTCACATTCTCCAGGATGGAAATGTGAGGTTTTGTTATATCCTAATTAGAAATTCCAAATGGAAGAGTAGCTGTGGTAAGATCATGATTCTGACATAGATTTCGATGGAGTGATATAGACTCTGATGTTTAGAACCTTCAAATGACTTCTTTTGTGAAAAAGCATTTGATATAAAATATTTTTAAATCTCAAAAACTGACAGTCTCACCTGAAAGAAATAGCGTAAAAGATTTTACAAAGATTATTCAAGAAGCTTGCAAGTGAGTTTACAATATTGTATTATAATTTCAGAAACCAGCGGAGATGTTGTGATGACCCAGACACCACCATCTTTGTCGGTTGCCATTGGACAATCAGTCTCCATCTCTTGCAAGTCAAGTCAAAGCCTCGTAGCTAGTGATAAAAATACATATTTGAATTGGTTATTACAGAGTCCTGGCCGGTCTCCGAAGCGCCTAATCTATCAGGTGTCTAAGCTGGACTCTGGAGTCCCTGACAGGTTCAGTGGCAGTGGATCAGAGAAAGATTTCACACTTAAAATCAGCAGAGTGGAGGCTGAGGATTTGGGAGTTTATTACTGCCTGCAAGGTACACATCTTCCTCACACAGTGATACAGACCCTAACAAAAACTCTCTTGCCTGGGGCAGCCCACCTGCCAATGTGTTGCTTGACTGGAGAGGAGCAGAGCACTGTGTGTCTGTGTGAGAGGGAGGGGCAGGGGAACTTGAATTGCTTCAGCTGAGGGCTCTAGTTTGACTCATCCTGCTGAATGGGTGGTTCACCAAGATTTCAGCCACCACCAATTTCCAGTCCTTTTTTTTTTAATCCACTTTGAGATTTACTTATGTTTCTTTCTTTTCTTTCTTTTGTACAACTCAAAATAGAATTTTTTTTGTATTTTTTTCCATCTTTATTAAATTGGGTATTTCTTATTTACATTTCAAATGTTATTTCCTTTCCAGGTCTCCAGGCCAACATCCCCCTAACCCCTCCCCCTCCCCTTCTATGTGGGTGTTCTTTTCCCCATCCTCTCCCCATTATCACCCTCCCCCGAAAAATCCCATTCACTAGGGGTCCAGCCTTGGCAGAGCCAAGGGCTTCTCATTCCACTGGTGCCCCTGCTAGGCTATTCATTGATACCTATGAATTTGGAGCCCATAGTCAATCCATGTATCATCTTGGGTAGTGACTTAGTCCCTGGAAGCTCTGGTTGGTTGGCATTGTTGTACATATGGGGTCTCCAACCCCTTCAGCTCTTTCAGTCCTCTCTTTGATTCCTTCAACTGGGGTCCGAGTGTCAGTTCAGTGGTTTGCTGCTGGCATTCGCCTATGTATTTCCCATATTCTGGCTGTGTCTCTCAGGAGAGATCTACATCCTCTCCCTGTCAGCCTGCACCTCTTTGCTTCATCCATCTTATCTAGTTGGTGGCTGTATATGTATGGGAGACATGTGGGGCAGGCTCTGAATGGGCATTCCTTCAGTCTGTGTTCTAAACATTGCCTCCTTATCCTCTCCTAAGGTTATGCTTGCTCCCCTTTTAAAGGAGTGAAGCATCTGCATTTTCATCTTCCTTGACTTTTATGTGTTCTGTGCATCTAGGGTAATTCGAGCTTTTGTGCTAATATCCACTTATCAATCATTGCATAACATGTATGATTTTCTGTGATTGGGTTACTTCACTCAGGATATTTTCCAGTTCTATCCATTTGCCTATGAATTTCATAAAGTCATTGTTTTTGATAGCGGAGTAATACTCCATTGTGTAGATGTACCACATTTTCTGTATCCATTTCTCTGTTGAAGTGCATCTGGGTTCTTTCCAGCTTCTGGCTATTATAAATAAGGCTCCTATGAACATAATGGAGCATGTGTCTTTGTTGTATGTTGGAGAATCTTTTGGGTATATACCCAAGAGTGGTATAGCTGGGTAATGGAATGTCTAATTTTCTGAGGAACCTCTAGACTGATTTCCAGAATGGTTGTACCAATCTGCAATCCCACCAACAATGGAGGAGTGTTCCTCTTTCTCCACATCCTCACCAGCATATGCTGTCACCTGAGTTTTTGATTTTAGCCATTCTGACTGGTGTGAGGTGAAATCTCAGGTTGCTTTGATTTGCATTTCTGTTATGACTAAAGATGTTGAACATTTCTTTTTTTTTTTTTTTTTGGTTCTTTTTTTCGGAGCTGGGGACAGAAAGAACCCAGGGCCTTGTGCTTCCTAGGTAAGCGCTCCACCACTGAGATAAATCCCCAGCCCCGGATGTTGAAGATGTCTTTAGGTGTTTCTCAGCCATTTGGCATTCCTTAGCTGTGAATTCTTTGTTTATCTCTGAACCCCATTTTTAACAGGGTTATTTGTTTCCCTGCTGTCTACCTTTGTGAGTTCTTTGTATATTTTGGATATTAGCCCTCTATCAGTTGTAGGATTGGTAAAGATCTTTTCCCAATCTGTCGGTTGCCATTTTGTCCTAAGGACAGTGTCCTTTGCCTTACCGAAGCTTTGTAGCTTTATTTATGAGATTGTATTTGTCGATTTTTGATCTTACAGCATAAACCAATGGTGTCTTTTTCAGGAAATTTTCTCCAGTGCGCATGAGTTCGAGATGCTTCCCCACTTTTTCTTTCACTAGTTTGAGTGTATCTGGTTTGATGTGGAGGTTTCCAGTACTTCTTAATAGCCTTTGTATTGTCTCTGCATCAGGAGCAATTCATGTCATTAATCAATCTGATATTTGATGATTTTAACTATTTTTATTTACTTTTTCGAGCTTCATTATTGCTGCTTTTTTAAAAAATGAAGTATGTATGTTTGTTAAATTCACATTCAGATTTGTAAATGTTTAGATGTCTATAGATATGTTTTTTTCTTTCTATGTAGACTTAGGGGTATTATTTTAAATGTTTTTTATTATAATTGTGTAGATTTTATTTTTCAAAGGGATAATGTGACCAGAAATTCAGTATATTTCTTTAGAGATTTATTTTTACTCCCTTTTCAAGTTTCTTTGGTCTTCATGTTGATACTGTGATTCTGGCCTAATTGCTGAGGGCTGGCATCATGAATGGGTTTCATAGTGGTTATTAGGAGCAAAAGAATGGATGAGTGAAACACTATGACTTCATTGCTTTGCAAGTCTAACTGACTAGCAATCAGAAAATATCTTTATTTATACAGATTAAAAAAACACTCATGGTTTCTAGAAGTAAAGAACTTATCATTTTGTTCTGGGCATATATTTCTCATATGCCCAGGGTTCCAAGTTAAAACATGGGTAAAAGAAAAACTGATTATCATCAACTCCACATCCCATTTCTTAAAATTCTACAAATTATTTTAGGTCAAGCAAGCAAGCAATCTAGTAAGCAAGCAAGCAAGAAAGCAAGCAATCATGTTCTTTGGCTGTCAGCACCTTGTGGTTTCAAGATTCTTAGAATACAATTAGAATCTGATTCGCTCCATGTGAATCACCCTTGTTTAAGCAGTATATTATTATTCTTTAATGGTGAATTATATTTGCAGATTTGCCTAATCCTGATAGTTTAGGCTTAGGAATTGTTGTAGTTGTTATTCGTAATCCTAAAATAATTTGTGCACTACAATAATTGTTCAGTTTCTGCATTATTTAACATTATAACAACCAAGTGTAAGTCATGACCAAGAAGGACAAATGCTAATTCTTTATTCTTCTTGCATTTCTTTATCTTATTCTTGGATCATCTATACATCTATTATTTTTGTCACTCTAACTAATGTTGCTGACTTCTCACTAGGGGCTTAGTATTTTTCATCTTTTATTTTGTTGATTATAATTCTAAGAAATTCTACATACCTTATAAAAGTTCAGTGCTATGATTTCTTTTCATTTGTCCTGTCCTACTGAACCTTTTCACCATCATCTGAGTTGAAACTAATTATTTTGTTTAATGAAATTCATTAGGGGCAGATAATAATCTGGAAGGCACAGAGAAGAGCCCCAAGTAGGATTAACTAAGGTACTCCTTGAAAATAGGAGTAGTACATTTAGGACTTTTCTAGGGATACTCAGAAACAATTTTGTCAGAGAAGCCATGTCTGAATGATTATGTTAATAGCCCTAAGACTTTAACCAGCAGAGAATCAAATTGAAAGTAAAGAATATCATATCAACAAGCACAGGATTTGACTCAGATTGCTGGCATGCTGTGAAAACAGCTATGCTGGCTTCATGATTTGAACTGTTAATCTAGGAAGTAGCTGTGTCACATAATTGTTGGTTCTACAAGTTTTATTCATGTTTTTCATAATTAAAGATGTTCTTGGAAGATGAACCAAGAAGGAGGAGGAAAATGACCACCCAGATCTATGTGGCCTTAAAGGGCCACAGAATTCGTGACTATTTCATAAGGAATGGATCTTTATAGGAAAATTTGTCTTAACTACGTGGGCGGTTTATATCACTATTGATTGGTTTAGAGCTTATTGTGTGGACCTTTCGTGGAGTAAGAACTTAAAATATAAATCAAACTGAAAAAATTACCAACTCATTGAGTTTTGATTTTAATGGATTACTGGAGTTGTGACTATAACCACAGGGGGCAGATGCCGGGACTGTGAACAGTGTTTACAACAGAAAGTTGTAAGAGTGAAGTTACTGAAGAGCCCAGAGTGTAGCTGGGGACAACTGGTACGGAAATTGGAAGGTTAGCAAGTCTGGTTGTGATGCTTTGCTGATTGAGATGAAAATACCCTGCAGATGCCCACTGGAGACAGCCCTAGCATGGGATGGTAGATTCTTTATATATATTTACTGCTACCATTGTCAAACAAACCTGTTATGTTATCTACTGAAAATTGAAGATTATCAGCCTGAAAGTTAGAGATTTATTTTCTAAGTCAAAAAGGTGGTACTGCCAAAACCAGTCACATGAACTCAAGTGCAGAAGGGAGAATCTGCTCATAGACTGTAGGTCCACTGCTGTGAAAAGAAACTGGCTGTCTTAGGTCAAAGAGAGGAGAATGTGGCTTAATTCATAGACTGAATTGCTTTCTTTTAGAAATAGAGTTTTTCCTAATCACATAGGGAGTTTCACACATAATTCAAAACTAAGATAAAAAAATCTGTAGCACCAGGCACAGTACATGAAAAACATATATTACAAATATTGCGGCTTCTGGTATCTGCCTATGCCCTGATATGACCCTATGCCACAGCTCACTGTACCCAGATGCCATGGGGAGAGAGCTGATCTCCCATAAGTGCTGACACACCCAAGGACCAAGGTGAAACCACTATCTCTTCTCACATTCCTGGCCCAAGAGAAGCTCAGGAGCAGTCTTGGACAAGGTCCTTCCAGTTTCTGCCTGCACCTTAGGCTGAATCTTTGACACAATTCATTGTACCCAGAACTCTCTGGGAGAAAGCTGATATCTCAGAAGTGCTCACACAGACTTACAGGGGACCTCAAGCCACTGTCAAAGAGAGCAAGACCAACTAACATCATGGATGAGTAGATGGCAAGAGGAAAGGACAAATTCCTAAGCAACAGACATCAAGGCCACTTGGCATCATCCGAACACAGTTCCTGAAACACAGCAAACACTGTATGCCCCAACACAGTCGGAAAGCAAGATTCTGATATAAAATTACAAATCATGATGTTGTTAGAGGACACTTTTTTGTAAGAAGGGCATAAATAACTCCGTTAAAGGAATATAGGACAACACATGAAAACAGGTAGAAAAACAAAAGAGGAAACACAGATATTAACCAAACAGATTAAGGATTTGAACAAAATCATTCAGCCTGGAACTAAATGGAAATAGAAACAATAAAGGAATCACAAAAGGAGACAACCCTAGAAAGAAAACTTAGGAAAGATATCAGAAGTGATAGACACAAGTATGAACAACAGAATACAAGACATACAAGAGGTAATCTCAGGGGCAGAAGATACCATAGGACACAGTGACACAACTGCCAAAGGAAATGCCAAACACAAAACTATCCTAATCCAAAACATGCAGGAAATCCAGGAAATAGTGATAAGATCAAAACTAAGGTTGATTGGTATAGAAGAGAGCAAAGATTCCCAACTTGAAGAGATAGTAAATATCTTCAACAAAATTATAGTAGACAAGTTTCTTAACCTAAAGAAAGTGATGCCCATGAACATACAAGAAGCCTACAGAACTACAAACAGATTGCACCAAAAAATTTCTTCCTGTCACATAAGAGTCAAAATACGAAATGCACAAAACAAAAAAAGAATAATAAAAGCAGTAAGGAAAATGTCAAGAAAAAAAAAGGGAGACCTATAGAATCACACAAGACTTCTCAACAGAGACTATGAAAGCTAAAAGATCCTGGGCAGATAACATACAGACCCTAAGAGAACACAGATGCCAACTCAGGCTACTATACCAAGCAAAACTTTCAATTACAATAGCTAGAGAAACCACGATATTCCATGACAAAACAAAAGGTACACAACAAATTTACATGAATCTATCCCTACAAAGGATAAGAGATGGAAAACTCTAACAGAAGTAGGGCAATACACGCTACAAAAAGCAAGAAATTAACTTTCTATAAACTAACACAAAAGAAGATAGTCACACAAATATAATTCCACTTCTAACAACAGAAATAACAGGAAACATCAATCATTGGTCCCTAATATCTTTCAACATTGATGGATTCAATTCCCCAATAAAAAGAATAGCCTAACAGACTGGATACATAAAGAGGGCCAAGCATTTTGCTGCATACAGGAAACACACTTAAGTGACAAAGCCAGATACTGCCTCAGAAACATAGGCTGAAAAACAGTTTTCCAAGCAAATGGTCCAAAGAAACAAGCTGGAGTGCATATTCTAATATGGAATAAAATCAGCTTTCAACTAAAAATTGTAAAAAAAGAAAGATCTCTTCATATTTATAAATGGAAAAATCTACGAGGCTGAACTCTCAATTCTAAATACCTAAGCTCCAAATGCAAGGGCACCTACTTTCATAAAAGAGACCTTACTAAAGCCCAAAGCACACATTGTACCTCACACAATAATAGTGGGAAACTTGAAAACCCAACTCTCATCAATTGACTGATCATGGAAACAGAAACTGAACAAAAGACACAGCTAAATTAACAGAAGTTATAAACCAAAGGTATTTAACAGATATTTATAGAACACTTCATCCTAAAACAAAATAATATACCTTCTTCTCAACACCTCGTGGTACCGTTTCCAGAATTGTCCATATAATCAGTCACAAAACAGACCTCAAGATATAAAGAAGATTCAAATAATCCCATGCATCCTATAAGATCACCATGGACTAAGACTAGTCTTCAATAACAAAAAACAAAAACAAAAAAACAAAA